>NC_063344.1:26482989-26530003 GCF_021869965.1 Rhincodon typus
CACCATCCCCCCAGACCTACCCCTCACTGAGGACGAACGGTCAGTCCTCAGTAAAGGGCTCACCTTTGTCCCCCTCCACCCACAGATCAACGACTACCGGTCACGTTTGGATATTGAGCAGTTTTTCCGCCGCCTCTGCCTCTGCGCTTACTTTTTCAACCGTGAACCTAACCCTCCCTCTCCTGACCCCTTCTCCCGCCTCCACCACACCCCCTCCTCCTGGACACCACCCCAAGGCCTCCTACCCTCCCTCGACCTCTTCATCTCCAACTGCCGTCGAGACATCAATCGCCTCAACCTCTCCACCCCCTTCACCCACTCCAACCTCTCCCCCGCAGAACGTGCAGCCCTTCGCTCCCTCCGCTCCAATCCCAACCTCACCATAAAATCCGCGGACAAGGGAGGCGCAGTTGTAGTATGGCGCACTGACTTCTACATCGCCCGGCCAGGCGCCAACTCTCCGACACCTCCTCCTACTGCCCCCTTGATTATGACCCCACCCCCAAACACCTAACCATCATCTCCCAAACCATCCACAACCTCATCACCTCAGGTGACCTCCCACCCACAGCCTCCAACCTCATCGTTCCCCAACCCCGCACTGCCCGCTTCTATCTCCTTCCCAAAATCCATAAACCTGACTGCCCTGGTTGACACATCGTCTCCGCCTGCTCCTTTCCCACCGAACTTATCTCCACCTATCTCGACTACATTTTCTCCCCCTTGGTCCAGAAACTCCCCAACTACGTCCGTGACACCACCCACACCCTCCACCTCCTCCAAAACTTCCAAATCCCCGGTTCCCAACACCTCATCTTTACCACGGACGTCCAATCCCTGTACACCTGCATTCCCCATGCAGATGGCCTAAAGGCCCTTTGCTTCTTCCTATCCCGCAGGCCCGACCAGTCCCCCTCCACTGACACCCTCATCCGCTTAGCCTAACTCGTCCTCACCCTCAACAACTTCTCTTTCAATTCCTCCCACTTCCTAGACATTCGGGGTGGCCATGGGTACCCGCATGGGCCCAAGCTATGCCTGCCTCTTTGTAGGTTACGTGGAACAATCCCTCTTCCGTACCTACACTGGCCCTAAATCCCACCTCTTCCTCCGCTACATTGATGACTGTATCGGCGCTGCCTCGTGCTCCCATGAGGAGCTCGAACAGTTCATCCACTTCACCAACACCTTCCACCCCAACCTTAAGTTCACCTGGACCATCTCTGATACCTCTCTCTCCTTCCTGGACCTCTCTGTTTTCATCTCTGGCAACCACCTGGAAACTGATATTCATTTCAAGCCCACTGACTCCCACAGCTACCTAGAATACACCTCCTCCCACCCACCTTCCTGCAAAAATGCCATCCCCTATTCCCAATTCCTTCGCCTCCGCTGCATCTGCTCCCAGGATGAGGCATTCCACTCCCATACATCTCAAATGTCCTCGTTATTCAAGGACCGCAACATCCCCCCCTCAGTGGTCGAGAACACCCTCGACCGTGTCTCCCGCATTTCCCGCAACTCCCTCACACCCCCTCCCCGCAATAACAACCAAAACAGAATACCCCTCGTCCTCACGTACCACCCCACCACGCGCTGATCCAACGCATCATCCTCCGACAATTACGCCATCTGCAATCCGACCCCACCACCAAAGACATTTTTCCCTCCCCACCCTTATCTGCTTTCCGGAGGGACCACTCTCTCCGTGACTCCCTTGTCCGCTCCACACTCCCCTCCAGCCCCACCACACCCGGCACTTTTCCCTGCAACCGCAGGAAGTGCTACACCTGCCCCCATACCTCCTCCCTCACCCCCATCCCAGGCCCCAAGAAGACTTTCCACATCAAGCAGATGTTCACCTACACATCTGCTAATGTGGTATACTGCATCCGCTGTACCCGTTGTGGCCTCCTCTACATCGGGGAAACCAAGCGGAGGCTTGGGGACCGCTTTGCAGAACACCTACGCTCGGTTCCCCCTCTCTCCCTATTTATTTCAGAACCCCTTTTCCTTCCCCCATTTCTGAAGAAGGGTCTAGGCCCAAAACGTCAGCCTTCCTGCTCCTCTGATGCTGCTTGGCCTGCTGTGTTCATCCAGCTCTACACCTTGTTATCTCTGGTCATTACGACAGGCAGGAAGATTATGGCTAGACAATGAACTATATACAATATATGCATGGAATGATCATTTGGGTAACATTTGACTGAGGAATTCCTTTGCCTGCCTGCTTCCTCTTCCCATCAACCCTCTGCCCACTACAGATGCCTTTTCTTTCCAATGAGAGAACATTTCACTGCTCCAGCTGCCCTCCTTCACTATTGCCGCCTACTGGTGGAAGTCCTTGCTCAGCTCCCTTGTTCTACATTTTCCTAACCAATGTGTTCAGAGATGTTATTGTACACCTCTGGAGCAGAAAGGAGTTGAACCCAGGACTCCTGGTCCAGAAGCAGCAGCACTACTACTGCACCACACCAGTACTCTCATTTCCCTGGCTAAATGCCCTCTATCATTGTCACCAGCTGCTGCTGGAGGTTTCATTACAGGAAGAATATAGGAACGTACAAAAGGTGTTCAGCCCTTTAGACCCTTAAGCTTAATTCTCAGATTTAGGAGATGATCATGGCTGAAACTAACTCCGATTACCCACTTTTGGCACATAATCCTCAATAGCTTTTGGTAACGCAAATCTCTCAATCTCAGATAGCCATGCCATAAGAAATTGAATGACTTCATTCAGCTACTCAAGTTCAATGCATGTGATGTCTGTGATATTGTGATGTCTGCTCCCACACCAACCTGTCACTTTGCTTAATAGTCCACACCACAACTGAATAGCAAGCGACAGTCCCTGGAACAAAGGATGTACAACTAACATCCAGATACTTTACTTCACTCTTATACATCTTCCAGACTCACACATTCCATATTACCTCCACAAAGCCCCATTATAAAGCTGTTGCTACATAACAGTGCTACACAATCTCTGACATTCTCCCTGCTCTCTTGCAGAGCAAGGCGGCAAAAAATAGAAGGACCAGAAAAAAAAACAAAGGTGGGCACAAATCACTGCATCTCCTGAGGCCTGGAGATTAAAATGGTTCTCCAGACCAACCTGTGGCATTGAACATTGGTGGGAACATTAAAGTTGACACCAGGTCACTGCCTTCTGCAACTTCTCAACTCCCACCATAGGGAACCCCCAGGAGACAGAAAAAGACACATCTTGTTGAGCTTTTTATCTTTCGTTCATCAGGACAATTTATACAAATACAAATTCAAGGAGAAAACCAATATTTCTACTGCATGAGAGCAGCGTGCTGATTGGTTAGTAAGTAGACTCTGATTGGTAGAGGCATTGCTGTGGATGATGTACCCATTAATGCTGATAAACAGTTAAAGAACAAAGAACAGTGCAGCACATGAAGAGATCCCTCGATCCACCAAGCCAGCACTGACACATGACACCCTCCTGAACTAAAAATCTTTCTCCTCTATGCAGTCCATATCACCCTATTCCCTGTCTATCAGGCATTTGTCAAGATGCCTCTTAAACACTGCTATTGTATCTGCTTCTACCACCTCCACTGGCAGCATATTCCAGGCACTTACCATCCTCTATGTAAAAGGCTTGCCTTAATGTCTCCTTCAAACTTCTCCCTTTTACATTAAATCTATGTTCCCTTGTAATTGACATTTCTACCCTGGGGAAAAGACACCAACTACCCATGCCTCTCAATTTTGTAAACTTCCATCAGGTTGCCCATCATTCTTCATCAACATTCAAGTGAAAAACAAACTAAGTTTGCCCACTCTCTCCTCACAGCTAATACCCTCCAGACCAGGTAATATCCTTCTCTGTACCCTCTTCGAAGTCTCCACATCCTTCTGGTAGTCTGGCAATCAGAACTATATGCAATATTGCAAATGTGGTGGAACTAATGTTCTATACAGCTGCAACATAACTTTCCAATTGTTTTACTTTATGCCCTGACCAATGGAGGCAAGCATGCTATAAGCATTCTTGACCACCTTATCCACTTGTGTTGCCACTGCAGGGAACTATGGACCTGTACAGCTCGATGTGTCTGTATGTTAATGCTACTAAGGGTCCTGCCATTTACCATGTACTTCCTTCCTGCATTAGATCTTCCAAAATGCATCAGCTCACATTTGTCCAAATTAAATTCCATCTGCCATTTCTCTGCCCAAGTCTCCAGCCTACCTATATCCTGTTGTATCTTCTAGCAAGCCCCCTCACTATCTGCAGCTCTCCCAATCTTTGGGTCATCCGAAAACTTACTATTCAGGCCACCCACATTCTCCTCCAAATCATTTATACATATTCCAAAAAAGAGGTGTGCCAGCATTGATCCCTGTGGAACACCACTGATCACAGATCTCCAGTCAGAAAAATACTGTTCCACCACTATTCTTTGTCTTCTATGTCTAAGCTAGTTCTGTAACATTTTATCAGCTCACCACAGATTCCATGTGACTTCACTTTCTGTATCAGCCTGCTATAAGGGACCTTGTCAAAGGCCTTGCTAAAGTCCATTAAGATAACATCTACCACCCTGCCCTCACTCATATTGTCACTTCTTCAGGAAACTCAAGTTTGAGACATGACCTTCGCCACACAAAGCCACGCTACTTATCACTAATAAGTCCATATTTTTCCAAATGTGAGTAAATCCTGTCCCTAAGAATCTTCTCCAATAATTTCCCCACCACTGACGTAAGGCTCACTGGTCTGTAATTTCTTGGACTCTACCTGTTGCCCTTCTGAAATAAAGGAACAACATTTGCCATTCTCCAGTCCTCTGGGACTTCTCCTGTGACTGAAGAGTCATAAAGCTGTACAAAGAGGATACAAATCTCCCTTACAAGGTTCCAGAAATTTCCTCCCTCAACTCCCTCAGTATTCTGGGATAGATCCCATTAGGTCCTCAGGACTTGTCTACCTTAATGCTTTTCGATACACCCAAGTTCTTTTTTACCTTAGAATATCAACATACTCTTCACTAGACTTGCTATCCACATGTCCTTCTCCTTTCCGAATACCGATGCAAAGTATTCATTAAGGACCTTACCCATTTTCTTTGGCACCATATATAAATTCCCTGCTGTGCCCCTGAGTGGACCTACACACTTCCCCTAGCCACACTTTTGCTCTTGTATAAGTATAAAATGTCTTGGGATATTCTTTAATCCTGTTTGCTAAGGACATTTCATGACCCTTTCAGCCCTCCTAATTCCTTGTTTAAGTCCTTTTCTGCTTTCTTTATATTCTTTGAGGGCTCTGTCTGTCTTCAGTTCCCTAAACCTAACCTATGCCTCTTTTTTCTTTTCAACTATGCTCACAATTTCCCTCGACATGCAAGGTTCCCAAATCTTTCCACCTTGATCCTTCATTTTCACAGAAACATGTTGGTCCTGATCTCTAACCAACAGGCCTTTAAAAAGGTTCCCATGTGACAGATGTGGATTTACTCTGAAGTTATTGAACTCAGCAACTCATGCAGTTAAGGCAACTTTCTACGCTCATATAGGTGATGTTGCTATGAGATCCCTGTTAGGCCCTGCTCCTGCAAATATATTTGTTGGATTCCTGGAGAAACATACCCTCAACGGAATAACACCTAACTCCTACCCCTTGCCTATTTCAATAACTAGATGATATGTTTGCTATATTTCAATCCTCAGATGCAAGTAAGAATTTCTTCATTACTTGTTGGATTCCATCTTGCACTTAAATTCATATTTGAAATGGAATAGTCAGACATGCTCTCTTGCCTTGATATCCTAGTTGAGAAATTGCCCAGGGGATTCTCTATTACTTTCTACTGAAAATCTGCATTCAATGGTAAGTATATACCTTGGGATTCGTACAGTTCCACGAGCTAGAAGTTGCCCTTCTTGGCAACTATGTAAAGAAGGCCTGAGGCATTTGTTCACTTTGCAGACTTGATGCTGAAATAGGGTGCATCAAAGACATCATGCAGGATAATGGCTACCTCAATGAGATTACTTCTAACTGTATATCATGCAAATTCATGGAAACAAACATTCTTGGCCAGTCTGTCTCATAATTCCCTGGTAAGGTATCTCAAAAGTTTGAACAACAAGTGAAGCTGTTTCACACTGCTGCTGTGCAGTAGCAATATGAGTGGTGCTCAGCACTGACAGGATGTTGTCATCAAGCAAAAAGATGTTCTACCTATCACACAAATCAACAACGTAGTGCATGAATTTCAACATGGTCAACATACATGTAGTACAAACTGTATATATTAATACATAGGGCACTATTAATTGCAGTCAGAAAGAACATGTGCATACATTGCCCCTGTTTCAACTCAATAAAATGGATAACAACCATTTGCTGGTTCATTTCTCAGGGCATTACCCTGACTAATTCGAATCAATAAAATTGAAACAAAGTCTGGCAGTTATCTGTCAATCAACATTAATGTGTGCATCCTCCATGGCAATGTCTCTAGCAATCACAGTCCTCATGCCAACCAATTGGCTCCCTCTTTTCATGCAGTTCTCCATGCATCGGTATTCTTGTAGTTTGTTCTTGTGATTGCAAGATTAAAAGCTTTAATAGAATGTGTCATTTTCACCAATACTCAGTGTTACCAAACAACTATTAATATGTACTATATTATAAAGAGCTCACATATTTCCAAATACATTCTGATCTCTCATTATTGTAAGTATTTTTGAGACTAGTTACAGCCTAACATACAGCTACGGTATAATATTCTTACCTCCATTTATTACATTGGTTACAATAATATTCAAATCCTGTTTATCATGTAGAAGACTGCTTTTAAGCTCCTCAGCTGAAGTTACTAAATCACTTTCATCCTCTTCAAAAGGTGCCAAACACTGCTGGACTTCATCTCCTTAATAATAAGAAGAAAAGGTGCAAGATTTAAAACAATTAATTTATCAATGAAGACAAAATTAAAACATTTCCATGGATTAATGCAAAAGAAAGAGTACCCAGGATGCTGCAAATTTGAACTAACAACAGAAAATGTTGAAAAGTTGTCAGCAGGTCAAACAGTATCTATGAAGCAAGAGATAGTTAACAGGCTGAATTTTACAAGAAATGCAGGAGGGTGACATTGGGTTAAAAAGCAGGTCCTGAGACCACAATTGCCAGCAGTGAGACCCACTCAACAACTTTATCAAAGACTGTCTACTAACTGGCCAATTGCAAGGTACAGCAGAGAGCTAGCCTTCTGGACATCCTAGCTGGTAGATGATGAAGTGTGAGCCCAGTCTCTCTAGACACTGGGATCATTTTTTCTGCATCCAAAATACAACTCTAGTGCTTAAATGGCTCTGCTTGTGCCTTTCCTGGACATTGGGGTTTGAGTTATTGTCAGTCATATCTTCTGAGGATATACTTTGTCTCCAATGAGTCATCTTCTTTTTCTGTTTTCAGTGTGAATATTTAAATAGTGGACCTACTTCTCATGGGGGTTTATTGCATGCTATAGATCACAAGGAAGGATGGCAGCATGGTTCCTGATGGTGCCAGACAAAGTATAGAATGAGCAACTCCAACGCATCAACAGCACTACGAGAAGAGGCGGTCACTGTTGAGGTCTACATGAGAACATGGACCTCAAGCAGGTAAGTGAGAAAAATAAACCCCAAGTCCTGGCCAAATCAAGGGTGGAGTGAAAACTCCTCTCATTGTGGTATTGGGGCCACTGCCAGTTGCCTAGATTTTGGCTTTTGTGGCCTCACCCACAAGTGTGGTAGGAGGGACTTTGCATGCTCCACACAAACACAGGTAGGGCTTGCCCCACCATCAGCAAAATTCTATCAGCATCATAAGAAGGCCTTATTTGTGCCTTTAATAGTATATGCCTCCAATCCTCTCTGCATCTGGTCCCTCTGCCAGTAAAATGTCCCACCATGCCGATCCAGCCTGGCTGCTTGTGAAACAGAAACTGCCTGATCACAGAGCTGTAATTGAGAAAGCATTTGGGACATTGAAAGTGTTTTTGTTTGGGGGTTGTGGATGTCACTGGTTGGCCAGCGTTTATTGCCCGTCCCTAGTTGCCCTTGAGAAGGTGGTGGTGAATTGCCCTTCTTGAACCGCTGTGGTCCTCCTGCTGTGGGTTGACCCACAAACTGTTAGGGAGGGAATTCCAGGACTTTGACCCAGCAACAGTGAAGGAACACCGATATATTTCCAAGTCAGGATGGTGAGTGGCTTTGAGGGGAACTGGAAGGTGGTGGTGTTCCCATGTACCTGCTGTCCTTGTCCTACTAGATGGAAGTAGTCGTGGGAGCTTTAGTAAATTTCCACAGTGCATCTTGCATACAGTATACACTGCTGCTACTGAGTGTTAATGGTGGAGGGAGTGGCTGTCTGTGGATGTAGTACCAATCAAGCGGGCTGCTTTGTCCTGGATGGTGTCAAGCTTTTGAGTGTTGGAGCTGCACCCATCCAGGCAAGTTGGGGATTTCATCACTCTCCTGACTCATGCCTTTTAGATGGTGGTCAGGCTTTGTAGCGGGGGAGAGGGGAGGTGGTGGTCAGGAGATAAGTCACTCACCAGAGAATTCCTAGCTTCTGGCCTGCTCTTGTAGCCAGTGAGTCCAGTTGAGTTATCTGAAGAAGGGTCTAGGCCCAAAACGTCAGCCTTCCTGCTCCTCTGATGCTGCTTGGCCTGCTGTGTTCATCCAGTTCTACACCTTGTATATCTCATAGTACAGTTGAGTTTCTGGTCAATGGTTAACCCACCCCTTTCCCCACCTCATATGTTGATACTGAAGGATTCAGTGATGGTAATACCATTGAATGTCAAGGGGCGGTGATTAGATTGTCTCTTATTGTGATGGTCATAGTCTGGCATTTGTGTTGTGTGAATATTACATCTCACTTGTAAGCCCAAGCCTGGATATTGTTCAGACCTTGCTGCATATGAATATAGGCTACTACAGTATCTGAGGAGACATGAACGCTGCTGAATATTGTGCAATCATCAGCAAACATCCCCACTTCTGCCCTTATGATGGAGGGAAGGTCATTGATGAAGAAGCTTAAAATACTTGGGCCGAGGACACAATCCCAATGTGCTAAGAACAAAATAAAGAACAACGAACAATACAGCACAAGATCAGGCTTCTCGGCCCGCCAAGCCTGTGCCACCATATTTTTCCCTTCCATACTGAAACTATCTTCACTTACAGGATCCATATCCCTCTATTCCCTTCCTATTCATGTAGTCGTCCAGGTGCTTCTTGCATGCTGCTATTGTGTCTGCTTCCATCACCCCCTCTGGCAACATGTTCCAGGCACACACCACTCTTTGTGTGAAAAACTTGCCTCGCACATCACTTTTAAACTAGCTCCCACCTCCCCCCCAAACCTTGAACCTGTGACTCTAGTAATTAACCCCTCCACCCTGGGAAAAAGCCTCATACATTCCATTCTATCCATGCCATTCACAATCTTATAAACTTCTGTTACGTAGCCTCTCAACTTCCTGCATTTCAGTGAAAACAGATACAGTCTATCCAACCTTTCTTCATAGCTAAAATCCCCCACACCAGGCAACATCCTGGTAAACCTTTTCTGTACCCTCTCCAAAGCATCCACATCCTTCTGGTAGTGTGGTGACCAGAACTGTATGCAATATTCCAAGTGTGGCTTAACTAAAGTTCTATAAAGCTGCGGCATAACTTGCCTATCCTTACACTCAATGCCCCCTCCAATGAATGCAAGCATGCTATAAGTCAATACAGTGTGTAGTTGGAGGAACACAGCAGGTCAGGCAGCATAAGAGGGGCAGGAAAGTCGACATTTCATGTTCACACCCTTCATCAGCATGCGATAAGCCTTTTTTAAATACCTTATCTTCCTGCACCACCACCTTCAGTGATCTGTGGACCTGCACACCCAGATCCCTCCACATATCAATGCTCCTAAAGGTTCTGCCATACACTGTATAATTTCCATCTTTAATTGACCAGACAAAATGCATCACCTCACACTTGTCTGCATTAAACTCCATCTGCCATTTTTCTGCCCATGCCTCCAACTGATCTATATCCTGCTGTATCCCGACAACCCTCCTCACTATCCGCAACTCCACCAATCTTTGCATCATCCGCAAACTTACTAATTAGACCAGCTATGTTTTCCTCCAAATCATTTATGTAGATCACAAACAGCAGAGGTCCCAGCATTGATCCATGTGGAACAGCACTAGTCACAGCCCTCCATTCTGAAGAGCATCCTTCCACTGCTACCCTTCATCTCCTATGTCTAAGCCAGTTCTTGCCAGCTGACCACTGATACCATGTGACTTTACTTTTGTATAAGTCTGCCATGAGGGACTTTGTGAAAGGATTTGCTGAAGTCCATGTAGACAACATCAACCACTTTTCCCTCATCAATCATCTTCATCACTTCCTCAGAAAACTCAATCAAGTTCGTGAGGCACGACCTCCCCTGCACAAAACCATGCTGTCTATCACTAATAAGTCCATTTGCTTCTAAATGCATGCATATCTTGTCCCTGAGAACCTTTTTCCAATAGTTTCGCTACTACTGATGTGAGACTCACAGGCCTGTAATTTCCAGGATTATCCCTGCTACCCTTCTTAAACAATAGGACAACACTGGCTATTCTCCAGTCCTCTGCGCCCTCACCTGTGGCCAAAGAGGATACAAAGATATCTGTCAATGCTCCACCAATCTGTTCTGTTGCCTTCCTCAATATTCTGGGATAGATTCCATCAGGACCTGGGAACTTATCTACTTTAATACTTTTTAAGACACACAACAATGCTTCCTTTTTAATAGCAACTTGGCTTAGAAACTCAACACTCCATTCACTGAGATCATCCTCCACCAATTCCTTCTCTCTGGTGAATACTGACACAAAATATTCATTTAGGACCTCACCTACGTCTCCTGGCTCCGCATATAGATTCCCTCCTTTGTCCTTGAGTGGGCCAACCCTTTCTCTGGCTACCCTCCTTTTTACATATGTATAAGAAGCCTTTGGATTCTCCTTAATCCTGTTTGCTAACGACTTTTCATAACCCCTTTTAGCCCTTCTAATTCCTTGCTTAAGTTCTTTCTAACTTTCCTTATATCCTTCAAGGGCTTCATCAGTTCCCATCCTCCTAGACCTTATGTATGCTTCCTTTTTCTTTTTGACCAAGGTCATAGTATTCCTAGTCATCCAAGGGTCACATAACATGCCATATCTATCTTTCATTCTCACAGGAACATGCCACTCCTGAACTCTTATCAACTGCCATTTGAAATACTCCCACATAAACAATGTAGATTAACCCTCAAACAGTCATCTCCAATCAAAATTCTGCAGTTCCTGCTTAATATTTTTGTAGTTCACCTTCTCTCAGTTTAACACCTTCATCCAAGGACTGCTGTTATCCCTATCCATGAGTATCTTAAAACTCACCGTATTATGGTCACTATTCAAGAAATGCTCCCCCACTGAAACTACACTCACCTGGCTGGGCTCATTTCCGAAAACCAGGCCCAGAATAACCCCTTCTCTGGTTGGACTGTTTACAGATTGTGTCAAGAATCCCTCCTGAATTGTCCTTACAAATTTTGCCCCATTCAAGCCACTAGCACATAGTGAATCCCAGTCAATATAGGGGAAGTTAAAATCACCCATCACAATAACCCTGCTGTTTTTATTTCTTTCCAAAATTTGTCTATATATTCTCTCCTCTATCTCCTGCTGGCTGTGGGGATGCCTGTGGTACACCCCCAGCATTGTGATTTCACCTTTCCTGTTCCTGAGTTCTACCCTTACTGCCTCATTGCATGAGTCCTCTGATGTATCCTCCCTCAGTAAAGCTGTGAGATACACCTTTACCGTAATGCAACTGCCCCACCTCTTTTACCTCCCTTTCTATCACACCTGAAACATCTAAATCCTGCAATGTTCAGCTGACAGTCCTGTCGCTCATTCAGCCAAGTCTCTGTAATCGTAATAATGTCATAGCTCCAAGTACTAACTAAAGCTCTAAGTTCAGTTACCTTGCCTAATATACTTCTTACATTGAAACACATGCATTTCAGACCACCTCCCCTGCTCTTTTCAGCAGGGTCTCCCTGCCTGCTCTTGTTCTTAATCATGTTTGCTTTGGTTTCTACCTCTCCCTGAATTTCTGCCTCTACTGCTCTACTCCTCTGTTCCCATCCCCCTACCACAGTAGTTTACAGCCTCCTCAACCACTGTACTAAGTATCCCGCTCCAAGGACATCAGTCCCACTCCTGCCCATGTGTAACTTGTCCAGTTTGTACAGGTCCCATCTCCCCCAGAACCAGTCCCAATGCCCCATGAATCTGAAACCCTCCCCCTCACACCATCTTTGGAGCCACATGTTCATCCACATATCCTGCTGTTTCTACTCTGACTAGCTCATGGCACTGGTAGTAATCCTGAGATAACTACCTTTGAGGTCCTACATTTTAACTTTCTTCCTGGTTCTCTATATTCTGCTTTTAGGTAAAACAAGAGATGAGGTTCTATGTCATGAATACCAATGTGTACCATGACCACTGACTGTTCACCCTCCACCTCCAGAATGTCCTGCAACTGCTCCAAGACATCCAGGACCCTAGTACCAGGGAGGCGACACGCCATCCTGGACTCTCGTTTGCGGCCACAGAAACGCCTAACTATTTCCCTTACAAGTGAAGCCCCTATAACTGTAGCATTTCTATGCCAATTTCTCCCTCCCTCTGCAGCAGAGCCAACCATCGTGCCATGAATTTGGCTGCTGCTGTTATCCCTTGAGAGGCCATTCCCCTCAAAGGTGTCCAAAACAGTATATCTGTTTTGCAGGAGAATAGCCACAGGAGATTCCTGCACTGCCTGCTTAGCCTTCCTGCTCTGCCTGGTGGTCACCCATTCCTGCCTGTGAAGTCTGAGTCTGCAGTGTGGCCACGTCTCTATATGTGCTCTCCGCAACACTCTCCGCCTTGCGAATGCTCCATAGTGTCCCCAAGCACCGCTCCAATTCCAAAACTCGGGCTTCCAGGAGCTGCAGCTGGAGACATTCCTTGCACATATGCAGGTCCCTTGCACAGGAAATGTACCCGGCTTCCAACATCAAGCAAGAGGAGCAAACTCCGATTTGGAGCTCTCTGCCATGTCTTACTCCTTTAACTTACTTAATACTTACAATGTTAAATACTTTTAATACTAAGTTGATGCTTCTGATGCTCTCTGCTCTGATAACAATTTCTCAAAACTTACCTATTACTCACCAACAACAGTTTCCAAAAACAGTTTGGGATTGTGCTCCTTTACCTGCTGGAACTCTCACTGTCGACTGCCCTCTCAATGTTCTTTCTCCTCTGAACCTTGCCTCTCCCTATTTTTTGGTTAGAGGAGGAAGGAGGGATGGAAACATTACAGTGATGTAATGCTTGGGGCTAATGGTTCCTTAACAGCAGGTTTGTCTTCGATACCCTTCACGCCCACGCTGACTGCAAAGTCCACTCCCAGAATGCAAATGAGCAGCAACTCAGCACTCTCTGTTTGGATGTCGAGATGTCCTGAAGCTGGGATGACTGACCTTCAGCAACCACAATCATCTTCCCATGCACCAGATATGACTCCAACTAGTGGAGAGTTTGACCCCTGATACCCATTGATTACAGTTTTGCTCGGTCTCCTTGATGCCACCCTCAGATGTCAAGGGCTGTCATTCTCATCTCACCTCTGGAATTCAGCTCTTTTGTCCATGTTTGACCCATGAGGTCAGGAGCTGAGTGGCCCTGGTAAAACCCAAACTGGACTTCGCTCAGCAGATTATTGCCATGGCAGTATTCAAAGCTGGGTCCCCAGAACAATAACTGAGTTTCTACATTAATAGACTAGCGATAATACCACTAGGCCTCCCTTGTGATTCAGATGTCCGGACAGAACAGCACCCACTCTTCACTCTGCACCAGTCAATGATCATGGTCTGCTCTAACTTGAAACAGCAGACAGCAACAATAAGGACTGGAAATGCAGGAGGAGGAAGGTGATGAGCACTCTTCTTGTATGTGGAGGAAGAGGATAGGAAGGTGGAAAAATGTGATGGGGACGAGGGTACCAGGAGCTGCGTACATAGCTGAGGATGCTGAGTATAGACTGACTCAGGCACGATTCACCCAAATCCACACGAACGCCAGCGCACAGCAGCCCTACCACCAACAACTCATTCCTTACAAAGGCATCAATTACCTGTCATTAACTCTTCACCAAGTGATTAACACCACTTCTTCACCACTTGACAGGCAATAGGTAAGATTGGACAGTAGAGCAATAAGTATTGCAGCTCCATAAATGTTATGGTACATAGCTATAAAACAGAAACAGTGTAAAGTGAACGCCCTTGGGTAGCCACTCAACTTCCAGCATACAGATGACCCAAGGCGAGAGGAGTAAGTGACAGCACAATCCTCTTCGGTGGTACAGACTTAATAGCTGAAGGGCCTCTTCTGTACTATATGAAACAATGATTCTCTGAGAGGCCCCTTTATTTGATCTGACACTCAGGACAACCAGCTCAGATACTGGCACTGGAATCTTGTGTAGTGTAGGCACATGGTGATCCATCCAGGCACAATGCTTAGAACCAGCCCTAGGAAAGGATTGTACAGTTACCTGTACATTGGAAGACAAGGTCATAGACCTGAGAACTTTGGTGGGGTGATATAGAACTCACGTAGACATCATCATTAATGCATACTATTCCAAATGGTTTAACTTGTTTAACTTTTAACCCTTCTAGCCCTTATTCCTAATATCCATTAATACCTTAGCCACTCCCCATGCCAGCTCCATGTCCACTCTACCTTCACTCACCTGCAATAACCTCTCATACATTCCATTTTGACACATGTTGCTACCCACCTCCAGTAGACCCTCATGCCAAATATGCATATTCATTATGCCATTTCACTAGTATGCAATTTTTACAGAACCAATTAATCCTACTGTAATAATAGCTTTTGTGGGACTGCTTATAAAAAGTATTCATTCATAACATTCCTTTAAAAAATAGTTACTGTTGCTATAAACCAATAAAAATTTGATTAGTAAGACATTTAAAATATTAACAGTAGATAATACAAACATTTGACACTTCTTTATCTTGTACAAATAAACACTGAGCCATTGACAAAGGAGATCTCATTAAAAAAACTTATTCTAACATTATAAAGCTGTCAATTTTCTTTGCACTACATTACCAAATTCATTTGCATGATTTTTTTATGAGAATCCATGGGCCTGATTTGAGTTCCTAAAGTTTTAAGAAAAGATGTTGCATGTTTTCCGATGTATTCCTATGTTCCCTGTGCCCTTTCTTGTTACATTTAATAGGCAAGTAATTCAACATTGACCATGTCGGTGATATATTCCAAACTTCGTCTTCTGTACTATGGGTAAGAGTCACCTTCCTCCCATTTCCTCGAACACCTCCATGATGGTGAAAGCACAATTTCAAATTCCCCTTATCATGAATCATACTCTACTATGAACAAATGTGTCTGCAGTGAGCAATTCATATTTAGTGAGCCAAATAATGAACCTTCACATTAGAGCCAAAGGATGCTGTCAGCCACTGCTCATCCCCACTCTGTGTTCGTGGTCTTGTCCTCTCTCTCTGTCTGATCATGACCTCACGTTATCCCCATGCCAATCAATCATTCACCATACAATATCTGCCCTCCCACAACTTACACAAATTTCAGCTCAGTGCTGGAATTAACAGTTTCTCAAAGTCGCAAACAGCAGCTTGCATTAAGATGACAGATTAAGATCCACCACTCAGTAATTTTATGGAAATGAATTCCAAAGCCCAACTTCCAGTGAGCCTTAGCCTGCTGTAGTTGGGAGGTGATTTGGGCGCAATATTGATATTATGTCAGTTTCCACAGCTGCGCAGATTTATCCTTTGAAATTCCCATGCAATACCTTCAGAAGAAGATTTGAACCAGTCTTCTTGAAACTTCATCAGAAACATTTGCAGATGCCAAATACAGAAGTTATTGTAAAAACTAATTCACTGCATAGCTTCACTGTTCTATTTACTGTTCAGTTGCCCGTACCATGATGAAGATTTTACACTTACCTTTTTCCATGATGTTGTAAAACTAGATCTACAGGCCAGAGACAGTAATTTTCAGCAAAAGTCTTTTTCACTGGGTCGGTCCTTGTTGTCTGGAACATAAGAAATACTGTTAAATCTCATTGGGGTAGTGTGTGGAAATCAAGCCCTGATGTTCCCAGAGTCATCATGGAAATTAAAGATTTTATAAAAGTAAGCAAAATGCCCCTATCTTTTACCTGTCTTTGAGACCCAGGTTGATAGAAAGCACAGACCAGGTTTCTGTACTTAACAATGTTACTTATTTCAAATAAGTAGATTCTAGCTACAGGTAAACAATTATGAAATGTCCACATATAACTTCACTAGTTAAAGGTTTAATCCCTTTATAAAACAAGCCTACACACAATTACAGATCCACTGGCACAAAACAGCATGGGCATCATAGGCAGAGGAAAAGACTGGGAAGGCATATCAATAGTCCTTGCCCACAAGGTTCACTTAGATGATCTTTTTGGCTTGTCAGGACCTGTTCTTACACTTCCTTTTCCAGGTACTTTCACTTGCTTACAGAAGAAACAGGGTGATTAGTTCAGGCTTAAAAATTCTCTGATTTATTTGTGAACAGCCACAGCTTACAGCAACTGATGAGGGGAAATAAACTGGCTGTCTTCAAGCCTGAAATTTTTTTATTGCTGCAGAAAGAAAGTCAATTTCTTCATTTTCAGAAGATCGATGACTCATGCCCAAACACATACCTATAAGCTATTCAGCTACCTGGGACCAATCACAAAGTTGTTCACAATTGTTCACCATTCCCCAAACCAATCAGCTACATATTGCCAGCTGAATCTCCATTTATACACAGTTCCAGTCTGTCTGCAATTAGTCTTTCCCCACTACTTCAACAAACAGTGTAAACAGCACTTGCATTGAGAGTCATGTAGCCTGCTTTCAAAAAGTACAGCAACTCTTTCTATGATCTTTGTTTTAAAACAGCCCTTTTCTCATTTCAGTTCACAATCAAAAATACAAAAACATAAAATGTTATGATCTTTACAATATATGGATATATTTTCCAAATATTTGTAGAGTTGCTGGACCACTGCCAGCATTTTACAAGAGAAGCTATATTCAAATATGCAACGTCCACTGTTGAAGTTCACACCCACAACACCTACAACAGGAGTATCTTCACAGATCATATTAAATATTCACATAACATTCATGTTACACATGTGCCAGGCAATGACCATCACCAATAAGAGACAATCTAACCACCACCCCTTGATATTCACTAGTATTACTATCACCGAATCCCCCATTATCACACATCCAGGGTTACTATTAACTAGAAACTCACATAAATTCAGTGGTTACAAGCATAGGTCAGAGGTTAGGATTACTCTGGCGAGTAACTCATCTCCTAACTCCCAGAGCCTGTCTACCATTTACAAGGCACAAGTCAGGAGTGTGATGGAATACTCCCCACTTGTCTAGATGGGTACAGCTTCATCAACACTCAAGAAGTTTGACACCATCAGGACAAAGTAGCTCACTTGATTGGCAGTACATCCACGAGCATCCTCTCACTCCACCACCGATGCTCAGTAGCAGTGGTGAGTACTATCTACAAGATGCACTGCAGAAATTCACCGAAGATCCTTAGACAACATCTTCCAAACTCACAACCACTTCCATCTAGAACTTTCATAGAATTGAATCCCTACATTGTGGAACGAGGCCATTCAGCCCATCGTGTCTGTATTGACCTTTCAAAGAATATCACACGCTATCCCTGTAACTCTGCATTTTACCATGGCTAAACCAACTTGCCTACAATCCCTGGACACCATGGAGCAATTTAGCATGGCCAATCCACCTAACCTGCACATCTTTGGACTGTGAGAGGAAACTAGATCACTCAGCAGAAACCCATGCAGACACGAGGAGAGCATGCAAACTCCACAGTTACCCAAGGCTGGAATTGAACCCAGGTCCATGGCACTGTGAAGCAGCAGTGTTAACCACTGAGCTACTATGCTGCCCCACCACACTTTCTAAAAACACAAGGACAGCTAACACCTGCAAGTTCCTCTCCAAGCCATTCTCCATCCTGACTTAGAGTTATATCATCATTGCTTCACTGTTGCTGGGTCAAATTCTGGAACTCTCGGATTTGTTGTTCAACCTGGAGCACAAGGGCTGCAGCAATTCAAGAAGACAACTCACCAACACCTTCTCAAGGGCAACTAGGGACGGGCTGTAAATGCCTGCCAACCAGTGACATCCACGTCCCGCAAGTGAATAAAAAACAAATTAAGATATTGGAAATGGTTTTCGACTACATAAAAACAGAAGAATTGAACTGGTTGCCCAATCTACACCTTGCCTAATTTTACTTCCCATCAAATTCAACAAGCATTATTCTTATAGATTGGAAAGGCTTTTCCATCCACCGTAATTCATCAAAACCAAAAGACCCTAAAGTTACCAACACGACCCATTTTTAAACATTCCAGATTTATTAATTGAGTTCAGTTTTCGCTATCTGTCACAGTGAAATTCAAACCTTGCCCCAAGATCATTTGCTGGCTCTAGTTCAACGACAATCCCACCACCCCTCAAAAAGTTCAAGATACATGTATATGTACTGGTCCATACATTGATATTATAAGTTAATATTTTAGATAACATGTCTTCATAACTAGGAAATTATTTAAATGGAGAGAGATTGCAGAATGGATAGGGACAAAGGGAGCTCAGCATCTTAGTATATCAATCACAAAAGATTTGTATACAGTTACAGCAGGAGGGTAACTAACATGCTGTCATTTATTACAAAGAGAACGAAATGTAAAAGTAGGGATATTTTCCTACAACTAATTCCATGGATGAGTAGTGTATTTTATGAGGAAAATTTGGATAAGGTGCCCTGTGTCAATTGAAGATTCAAGGAATGAGGTTAATCTCATTGAAACATACAAATGACTGAGGGACTCGATAGGGTGAATGCAAGAAGCTTGTTTAATCTTGTGGGAAAGACCACAGGAGACACTATTTAAAAATAAGGGATTTCCATTTAAGAAAGAGATGAGGGGGGATTGTTTGCTCAGAAAGTTGAGAGTCTGTAAAATCCTCTTCCTTTGAAAGGAGAAATGCAGAGTCACTGAATCTTTTTAAAACTGAGTTACATAGATTATTTATGAACAAGGGAGTCAACAGGTTTAGGTGTAGGCAGGGAACTGAAGCCACAATCAAATTAGCTTTTGTTATGATACTGGCAGATCCCAAAGAGAAACTATCTTGTTTTTTTTCATTCACAGGAATGAGGGTGTGGTTGCTATGCCAGCATTTATTGCCCATCCCTAAATCCACTCAAGAAGGCTGTAAAAGTTGTCTTCCTAAACAGCTGCATCCTTGGGATGATGAAATATCTACCATATTGCTAGAAGGAAATTTTAGGATCTTGACCCAGCAACTCTGAAGGAATGGCAATATTCCAAATCAGGATGATGTGTAATTGAAAGGAATTTGCACTTTGCATCTATATCAAATAAAAGGATCATGGAGACAGCCAAATACTGCTGCATCCCTATGGCAATGCCTTGACCAATCAGAATCTACCAGTCTGGTCAGAGAGTTTAAATTGCTGCTTCTCCAAGCCAATAAATGCCCAACTACTCAGCATCATCTTCTTATTCTGTGTAAAATGCTGTCCCTTTTCTCAACTATTCCTGCAACATAGGCTGCAAGATGGAAGTTTGAATTCCTAGTTGCCTTTTACTAATACTTAAAAACACAATCTATTTTTCCTCCATCTGAGAACTAAGTTTTAATATAGTATGAGCCTTCATCACACCATTATCTAATCAGACAGTGAATAGGCTTATGGGCTGAATGACCTATTCTGTTCCTTACTCGTCTATTCATATATTCAAAAAAAGGAAAGATTATTTTCTGTAGTTAGAGTCAGTAATAAATACTCATCAATTGAAAGTTATCACATAATATGAGGAGAGTGATCAGGAAGAAATTTTTTATTGTGAAAGTTGTTAGAACAAGCAGAGCTATGCACAACATTCAAGTAGAGGCAATTGCATTTTCTACGAAAAAGGAGACAATCATTTTGCGCAGGCAAAGATCCAGGAGAAATCATAGACTCATAGAATGATACAGCATGGAAACAGGCCCTTTGGCCCAAACTGGTCCATGCTGCCCATGGTGCCCATTCAGCTAGCTGCGCATTTGGTCCATATCCCTTTAAATCCTTCACAACCATGTACATATCCAAATGTTTTTTTAAATGTTGCTATTGTACCTGCCTCAACCACTTTCTCTGGCAGCCCATTCCAGGTACGCACCACTTTCTGCATGAAGAAGTTGCCCCTCAGGTCCTTCGTAAACCTATTCCCTCTCACCTTAAACCTATGCCCTCTAGTTTTTCATACCCCAGCCCTGGGAAAAGGACTATATGCATTCATCCTATCTATGCCTCTCATGATTTTATACACCTCAATAAGGTCACCCCTCATTCTCCTACGTTCCAAGAATAAAGTCCTATCCTGGTCATCCTCTCCCTATAACTCAGACCTACTAGTCCTGGCAACATCCTCGTAAATCTTCTTTGCACACTTTCCAGTTTAACATGTCTTTCCTATAACAAGGTGACCAAAACTGTACACAATACTCCAAGTGTGGCCTCATCAATGACTTGTACAACTATAACATAACATCCCAACTCCTATACTCAATGCCTCGACCGATGAAGGCCAACATGCTAAATGCCTTCTTCACCAACCTATCTAACTGTGACACCGCTTTCAATGAACTATGTACTTGTACTCATAGGTCCCTCTGTTCCACAACACTCCTCAGGACCTTACCATTTACTGTATAAGTCCTATCTTGGTTTGACTTTCCAAAAATGTAACACCTCACACTTATCTGTATTGAATTACATTTGCTGATCCTCAGCCCACTTCCATCTGATCAAGATCCTTCTGTAATTTTTGATAACCTTCTTCACCATCAACGATACCTCTTAATTTTGTATCATCTGCAATCTTACTAATCATGCCTTATACATTCACATCCAGATCATTTATGTAAATAACAAATAACGAAGGTCCCAACACTGACCCCTGTGGCACACCACTAGTCACAGGCCTCCAGTCTGAGAAACAACCTTCAACCATCACCCTCTGCTTCCTACCATTGAGCCAGTTTTGAATCCAATTAGCTAGCTCTCCCTGGATCCCATGTGGCCAAACCTTCATGACTAGCCTGCCATGCAGGACCTAGAGAAAGGCCTTACTAAAGTCCATATAGACAACATCCACTGCCCTACCCTCATCTATCCTCTTGGTTACCTCTTCGAAATACTCTAAAAGATTTGTCAGACATTTGTCTTCCGTGCACAAATCCTAATCAGACTATTCCTAATCAGACCTTGACTATCCAAATATTGGTTGATCCTGTCCCTCAGTATCCTCTCCAATAACTTGCCTACTACTGATATCAGGCTCACTGACCTGTAATTCCCTGGCTCATCTTTGCTACCTTTCTTAAACAATGAAACAACATTAGCTACCCTCCAATCTTCCAGAACTTCACCAGTGGCTGACGATGCATCTCTGTTAAAGGCCTCTGCAATTTCTTCCCAGCCCCCCACAACATCAAAGGATGGACTTGATCAGGCCCAGGGGATTTATCCACCTTAATGTGATCTAAGGCTGAAAACACCTCATCCCTGATAATGTGCATGCAGTCCAAAACATCCCCAGTTGTTTCCCTTATTTCCTTAGCATCCATAATTTTCTCCTCAGGAAACACTGAGGAGAAATATTCATTAAAGATCTCCCCCATCTCCTGTGGTTCCACACATTAGATGGCCATTCTGACCTTTAAGGGTCCTATTCTCTCCCTCACCTTTTTACTCTTAACAGGGCTATAAAATCTCTTGGGATTATCGTTAACCTTATCTGCCAGATCCATCTCATATTCTCTTTTTGCTGTTCTGATCTCCCTCTTAAGTGTGCTCCTGCACTTCTTTTAGTCATCTTGGGTTTCACTTGAGCCCAATAGCTCAAACCCAATGTATGCCTTCTTCTTTTTCCTGACCAGAGCCTCGATATCCCTCGTCAGCCAGGGATCCCTAAACCTGCCAGCTTTTCCCTTCACCCTAACAGGAACATACTGTCCCTGGAATCTTGATCTCACCGGTGTGTGTGTGTGTGTGGTTGGGGGTGGGGGTGGGGGGGGGGGGGGGGGGGGGGGGGGGCGTGGGGAAGCGGTTTAGAAAGCCACCACCTTCATCACTCCTCCATGCAATGCCCAGTACCCTCGATCAGGTACCGATTGCTTTTGATCAAGGGGACCTCAACCCCCACTTGACAAGCAACTAGCACAGTCTGACCTGTTATGCAATCCTCATAGTGATAGGACTGCTTGCAGATGGGTTTATCCCATTGCGGGCAGAATGAGGCTCTTAAGGAGTCCTTATTTGGTAGCAGGGCAGGAAGACTAACAACAGACCTTTCTGCTAAGAGATTAATTATGGTGGAGGTAGGTTCAGATATGATGCTACCCTGCCTATTTAAGTGCCCTGCCCACTTCTAATTCCATCCCCACTGAGTACGCAAGATTCTGCTAGCACTTGAGAACTTCAGTCCTCTTACATCAGGTTACCTGTGCCTGGAAAATAATAATTCATCAGGGAACCATCAGTTTTTCATCCCAACAAATTAACTTTATCTCCTACAAGTACGTTGGTCCAGTTGTTGAACATAGCAATTTACAAAACACCCACATTCAAATCCAATTCAAAGAATGCAGGAAGAGTTTTGGTCTGATGGTTTTGTGCTCACTAAGATTAGCAAATGTTGGCATCAGGGAATTCCATATCAGGCGCATCATCTTGCATGCTGAGGAACGATTCCTTTACTCTGTCCCAATTGTACACCACAATTCCAGAACACTACATACTAATATATTACTTCTCACACTGGGGTTTGTCAGACTTTCCACGGGGTGCACAAAATAACTTGAAATACAAGGTGGCAGATGAAAAAGGAATACATCCATTGCCTCATTTAGGAGGGACTGCATTAGACTCCCCAATGAGGAGCAGACACACTCATCTCACTCATCTATAAATATCATCTTTAAAAAATTATTAAAAGGCAATTTACATGAAGCATTTCATATTATGAGCATTATATAATTTAGTGAATGGGATCCATGATTACTGAACAATTTGAAAAGAAATTCTTAAATCAAAAATGTTGAAGAACCATTGGTCCATAACTTGCCATGTTTGATCATTTCCTGCACTTGTTTTTCTACAGTTTCTGAATGAGAAGAGCAGATGGTATTGGACAAAATGGATCCTTGAAGAAATGTGAAAAAACTGCAATAGCTTTGACAAATACTCAAAACAGAATCTAGTTTGGCTCAGATTTATAAAAGGTTGCAAATACAAACCATTCTGTATTTAAATGGGTCCAGGCATGATGTGTAGGCATTTTATTTCAAAACTTTGACACAAGTCATTTATAAAAGGTTTCAAAGGATATCCACTGGCAAAACTGCTTTGGCTGATTAGTTCAAATGGTAAGCTTGCAAAGAACTATCTTGCCAAATGGAAAACACTACTAAGCCTAAATAAACACAATAGGATACAAATTGCAACAAGGTTTTAAATTAATTACCCACCATTGTCCCCTTATTGGAAGGTCAGCAGTGCTGTTATCCTAATGTTTGTACTACCTAAATTTATGGGAACTGCCATTGTAAATTACTTTGAACATGTGTGCATCAGTGCAAAAATAATAAATACATAAAATCACAGATGATTTTCAGAAGACCACCAATGCTGCATTGTGTTTGCATTGGTTTCATTATCCCAAAGGGCCTCATTTTTCTGCTCTTCCCAATAGGCCTTTATAAATTTTATTTCTTCAATTATTTATCAAATTGTCTTTAGACAGTTACTACTGAAAATAGTTTTCAGACACTGTACTGCAGATTATAATGAAGTATTCTGTGGTTCACCAACCAATGTCATAGACACACTTTTTCCAATCTCAGGTTCTATTAATGGGCAGTCAAGTCCAAACAATTTTGGTCTGAACAGTACAACATTATCTCCCATAATCCATGGCTGATTATGAAGACAAGTTGTATCCACCAAACTAACAGCCTCTATTCTTCACATGCCCTAAATAAAAATTGACAGACTCAGCAACATTTGAGAGTATTGGAGACAGGGTTCTAAACCTTCCCTCCCCATAGTCAAGGCCTCTCAGTCCTTACTCCAATCTGACGCACTGGAAAACTCCAAAAGCCATTTGTCACAGATGGATTTCACATATCTCATTTCAAGAAAGAGAAGATCTTCAGTCCAACTAACTCACTGATTCACAATATTCCCTTGGCACATTTCGAATACGTCAAAACTCTAAGCATTTCAGGAAACACAGTAGTTTCTTCTTAAAAACCATGAAACGTTTTGAACCATCAGCTCTTCTGGAAACATGGGCAATCTCAGAAGCAGGTGTGAACTATATTGAGGGGACAGTTTTTAGGAGCTTTTGTGAAATTCTTTCTAAGTTTTTGCTAGTTTTCCAAGTTTTTAGAGATTGTTTGAACATTTTCACCCCAAACTCTTAATGGAGTTCCACTGATCTCTCAGCATAGCTGCAGCAGAAGACTAAGGTAATATTGTTATGGCATTTCCCTGGAAATCCTAATTAGACCTTAAAACAGTAGCAGACCTGTGCAATTTTAGGATTATTGGGCAGCATTTTGTAGGGGAGCAGACAAATCACGCTAAACACTAAAATGTCAATTTCTAACCAAAGCAAAGATGCCTGCAGTGATATTATGCTGCAGCTAGAGTTAATAAGGACAAAGTGGGAGAAAGTCCCACCCTTCAGAGCTGCTGGAGATCAGCAGTGGACACTGCTTGGATTGCAAGCAGGCCTAGGATGAAAGTCCCAATCTATTCCTAGAGTGAGGTGAGTCAGAGGTAGTAAGTAGTAGAGAAGGCGGGCAGTTTAAAGATACAGTAAGCAAAATCTGTTGGATTTCAAAGTACAGGTAGAGAAGAAGCAAGTGGAATACTACCTTCTGGGAAGATGCCCGATGCATTAAGTGCACCCCAACAGAAAGTAATTCCCATCCTTCAAGCCTCTTTAAAATTGGATTACCCATTTCCACCAACTGCATGAAAGCAATATTATTTATTATTACTAAATTATTTATTTACATATGGTGAGTGGGCTGTCAATTTTGGTGCCTGCCCACCCCAGTGTAAATAGGATGAATTTATGGATGGATGTGAATATGGTGAGCTGGTCACCTACCATATTTTACCTGTACCACTACTAAAAATACCCCAGCAGAAACATGCAAAATCTAACTCATTAACTATTTAGCAACTTAACTTCACACGGTTTTATTTCAAACCATACTTATGCCTGTAGCTTTAAGAGCAGGTTAGAGGCTGGGAATTCCACAATGAGTAATTTGTCTCCAAATTCTCCAAAGCCTGTGAATCATCTACAAGATGGAATACTCTCCATTTGTCCAATGAGTGCTGCTACAAGCTTTTGAGGCCTGACACAATCCAAAGAAAGCAACAGTCTTGATTAGCAACCCATTACCACTTTCAATTTTCAATCCCTCCATCAAACCAATGCACAATGGCATAAGTGTGTACCATCTGCAGCAACTTGCTAAACCACCTTCAAAGCATCTCCCAAAACTGTGAACTCTACCACCTAGAAGAACAAAGGCAGCAGATGCATTGGAACACCACCTTGCAAGTTGCACTTCATCCTGACTATTTTGCAACTTCTTCACTGTTGCTGGGTCCAAAATCCTGGAACTCCCACCCTCATGGCAAACCCACACCTCATGGACTGCATTGTTCCAGAAGACCAGAACCATCACCAGGGGTCAGTTCGCTCAGCTGGTTAGGCAGCTAGTTTGCAATATATAGTGACGCCAAACAGAAAAAGCTTGATTTCTGAACTGGCAAAGGTCACCATTAAGGCCTACCACTTCTCAACTTGGTTGAGGTGTGTGTTGCTCAGGTTAAATGCTGTTGTTGATATCTAACGAGGGAGCAAACCAAGGTCACTTTCTCAAGGTCAATTAGGTATATGCATTAAGTGCTGACCTCATGCGAAGAAAAAAGTCTATTTGTAGTCCCTAATCTTTAAGTCATATATTTCTATTAATTATATGTACGTACATTAAGAAGCATGGCTCATGCACTATCTTAATTTGTGAATGTGTTATTTTAAATTATAGCAAGTTTGAACACATCATAAGAAAACAAAAAGAAAATTACCATATCCTAAGTAGCTTGATAAATATCTTGAAGTAAAATGTCTTCAAAGAAGCAAGGCACAGCAAATTCTGAAGTATTTCCTTATGCTTTTGATACTTTTGATAACTGCAAGGCTCGACTTTGGTTTGATCTGTGGTGTTGACTCTTTATAATTGTTCATGCTGTAAAGATTATATATTAACTGCAAAATTATATGCGTGGGTTCAGTGTATTTGTGTCATAAGCAGATTACAGGTCCTTTTCAACAATAAAGTTTCATCAATTATTTCAAGTAAACATTTTCCCTGAATAATTTTATTATTTTTAAAACAGCTTTAGCTTCTCAGTGCAATAATAGGTCAACTTGTCTGTGACTCCTTCTCTTTGTATTTCTTTTTCAGTTTTAAACATCTTATGGTTCTAGTGTTGTTACAGCCTCGTCTTACAATTCAGCAACAAATTTGTTCATAAAGTTAGTATAGACTGTTGGCAATCACTAAACATATTTTCAAACTTAATGTTGCCTGATGAAAATTCATCATGTCATTTGGACACGTTATCAATTTCAGAAGTT
The DNA here is from genome assembly GCF_021869965.1 of Rhincodon typus. Taxonomy (NCBI): domain Eukaryota; kingdom Metazoa; phylum Chordata; class Chondrichthyes; order Orectolobiformes; family Rhincodontidae; genus Rhincodon; species Rhincodon typus. The sequence continues at coordinate 26,510,038 of NC_063344.1, forward strand.
AGAAAGGTTTTTCTTAACAACAATGCATTAATTATCAGAAAGAACTGACCCGTAATATTAGGCATAATATTGTCCTTGAACATCTGTAATTAGTAACTTGAAGAGAAAGTTGTGTGAGACATATGTCAATAGCAAGCATTAGTAAATGATTTGTCCATGTTTAATGCTGTATTAAAAACTCCCAGCAATTTGGAGAACAAAAAATGGCTATCAATGGGTACAAGAGCAGGACTTTCATTGGGAGACATACTGTGACTGACTTTGAGGGAGGAGAGGTCAGAGTCAAAGGAAACCAGAGATTTGTCTGCGCTGCCTGCTGCTTCTCCATTTTATGGTGCATGGGTAGACATATATGAAGTTGGATTTTACACATTCCATGGGCATGAATGAGGCAGGAGTGGCACATTAAATGTGTCAGATGGTCAACCAACCATGTTCCCATTCACCCTCAAACTGATCTTCATAATGCACTAGGTGTCGGGCCCACTATATGTAAGTAAACAGTGAAAAGTCAACAAGCCTATTGACCTGGATAATAGGTTGACTATGTCATACACAGCTGTGTGTTTATGCAGATGGGAGTGGGGAGGTTGTATTTTATGGCCTAGCTGAGAAAGAGTTGGAAGAGCAGGAGAGAGAGCAAATTCAGGCTGTGCCTTGTGTACATCAGTCTGGCATTACATACATCAGTCGCACACCCATGATGTCTTCTCCCTGCTTTGTGCCTTTCCTCCAAAAATCACTGCCTCGCTTTTGGAAATTGGCATCCCCTTTAAAACAGTTTTTTTTTCGTCTTCCATATTTAGTATTTGCAGTGTAGCAGGAAACCACATGTATCTGTGTTACAATAGTAACTAGGTTCCTACAAGCATAAACACAAGATTCATCAGATGCCATATTATTATACCATGAGTGTAATGTTTTGGAAAATAAGAAGTTCTCAGAAGGAATGAAAGGTAACTCACAAATAGAGGTGGGCAAGAGCACAGCAGTCATCCAGTAGCTGCCCCATGGTCATTGGCCAAAAGGATTTAAACAATTGATTGACACAATGTAGGTACCAGCCCCTAGAAATAAGGTATATCAAAAGGTGCTCAGGTTCAGAGCAGTCTTGTAGGTGACAGTCCTTGTCAGGGAATTATCTTCTCCAGATGGAAGATGGACCACAAGTGGAGGAGTCAAAGGCGGGGAAGAATTCCTTAACATTTCAGATAATGAGCAGAATGTTACCTTTACAGAAGGAAAAGACTACAGGTAAGCCCAACACTACAACTGGATATACTGAATACTGATTTACAGATGAATCATAAAATGGACTTTTTCCTGATTTAGCCAAAATCAAAACATGTCAAGCGGAAATTTGTGAACAACCAGTAGTCGATATCTCAGAAAAAAAAAGGCAGGTAGCCTTGGGAATGTGGTTGTGAGCATTTTCCAGACTTTCTATGATGTGAGACAAGGCCAGGGTGTGATGTCACCCAGGACAGGGCAGGTGTGACAGGTGAAGCAGTTATAGAGTCATAGAGCCATAGAGCCATAGAGCAAGGAAGCAGACCTTTCGGCCCAACTTGTCCATGCCAACCAGATTTCCTAAACTGAACTAGTCCCATATGGCTGCATTTGGCCCATATCCCTCTAAACCTTTCCTGTCCATATACCTGTCCAAATGCTTTTTAAATGTTTAATTGTACCTGCCTCTACCTCTTCCTCTGGCAGCATGTGCCACAATATGAACCATCCTCTGAAAAAGAGATAGTAGGAACTGCAGATGCTGGAGAATCCGAGACAACAAGGTGCAGGGCTGGATGAACACAGCAGGCCAAGCAGCATCATAGGAGCTGAGCCGATGATGCTGCTTGGCCTGCTGTGTTCATCCAGCCCTGGCAGCCTCTCTGCTCCTATGATGCTGCTTGGCCTGTTGTGTTCATCCAGCCCTGCACCTTGTTGTCTCTCATCCTCTGAAAAAGTTGCCCTCGAGCCCCTTTTAAATCTTGCCCCTCTCACTTTAAACTTATGCCATTTAGTTTTGGACTCCCCTACCCTGGGGAAAAGACCTTGGCAATTCACCTTATTTATGCCCCTAATGATTTTATAAACCTATATAAGGTCACCCTTCAACCTCCTGCGCTCCAGGGAAAAAAAATCCCAGCCTATCCAGCCTCTCCTTTTAATTCAAGCCCTCCAGTCTCAGTTAGAGAAGAGATCACAACACTGCACAAGTCCCTTTCCCCAAGTGAACTTAAACAGGCTCCCAGTGAAAACTGAATAATACAGAGACAATACAGTTGGAGCTGGAGGAACACAGCAGGCCAGGCAGCATCAGAGGAGCAGGGAAGTTGATGTTTTGGGTCGGGACCCTTCTTCAGAAATGGGGAGGGAGAAGGGAGCTCAGAAATAAATAGAGAGAGGAGGGGCGGGGCTGGGAAAAGTGGGTGGGATGGTGATAGGTGAGTGCAGGTAGGGAGTGGTGGGGATTGGTCAGTGAATTTGGAGAGGCGGATAGGTGGGAGAGAAGACGGACAGGTTGTGTCAGGTCAAGGAGGCAAGGATGAGAGGGACGGTTGGATATGGGATGAGGCCGAGGTGGGAAGATTTTAAAACTGGTGAATTCCATGTTTAGGCCATTGGGCTGTAAGCTCCCGAGGCGGAATATGAGGCGCTGCTCCTTCAGTTTGCAGGTGGCGTCACTGTGGCACTGGAGGAGGCCCAGGATCGACATGTCACCTAGGGAGTGGGCAGGGGAGTTGAAATGTTTGGTGACGGGAAGGTGTTGTTGTTTGTCATGAACAGAGTGCAGATGCTCTACAAAACGGTCTCCGAGCCTCCGCTTGGTCTCACCAATGTAGAGGAGGCCACATCGCGATACAGTAGACCAAGTTGACGGATGTACAGGCGAAGTCCTATCTGATATGAAAGGTTTGCTTTGGGCCTTGAATGGAGGTGAAGGGGCAGGTGTAGCACTCCCTGCAGTTGCAGGGAAAGGTGCCAGGTGTCGTGGGGTTAGTGGGGAACGTGGAGCAGATGAGGGAATCATGGAGTGAGCAGTCCCTACAAAAGTCAGATAGGGGTGGGGAGGGAAATATATCTTCGGTCGTGGTGTCAGATTGTAGGTGGCGGAAGTCCTTGAAATAGGAGGACATCTGGGATGTCCGGGAGTGGAATGCTCCATCTTAGGGAGCAGATGCGGCAGAGGCAGAGGAATTTGGAGTAGAGGATCACATTCTTGCAGGAGGGTGGGTGAGATGAGGTGTAGATGAGGTAGCTATGGGAGTCAATGTGTTTGAAATGGATGTCAGTTTCGAGGCAGTCTCCAGAGATGTTGACGGAGAGGTCCAGGAAGGAGAGGGAAGTATCAGAGATGGTCCAGGTGAACTTGAGGTTGGGGTGAAAGGTGTTAGTAAAGTTGATGAACCATTCAAGCTCCTTGTGGGAGCGTGAGACAGCCCGATACAGTCATCAATGTAGCGGAGGAGGAGGAGTTGGGGGCTAATGCCAGTGTGACAGTGAAAGAGGGACTGTTCCACGTATCCTACAAAGAGGCAGGCATAGCTTTGGCCCATGCGGGTGTCCATGACCAGGTTGAAGGTTGGAGGCTGTAGGTGGGAGGTCACCTGATGTGATGAGGTTATGAATGGTCTGAGAGATAAAGTTTCAGTGGTCAAGGGTGGGGTCATAATTGAGGGGGCAGTAGGAGGAGTTGGCTCCTGGCCTTGGCGATGTAAAGGTCAGTGCACCATACCACTACTGTGCCCCCTTTATCTGTTTGTTTAATGGTGAGGTTAGGGTTGGAGCAGAGGGAATGGAGGGTTGTGCGTTCCATAGGGGAGAGATTGTAGTGAGTGAGAGGGGTGGAGTGATTAAGGCAATTGATGTCATGACAGCAGTTGGAAATGAAGAGGTCGAGGGAGGGTAGGGGGCCTCATCATTCCCCAACCCCGCATCGCCCGTTTCTATCTCCTTCCCGAAATCCACAAACCTTACTGTTCCAGCCGACTCATTGTCTCTGCCTACTCCTGCCGTTCTGAACTCATCTCCACTTACCTTGACTACGTATTTTCCCCCCATGTCCAGGAACTCCTCACCTATGTTCAGGACACCACCCATGCCTTCCATCTCCTCCAAGACTTCCAATTCCCTGGCCCCCAACACCTCATCTTCACTATGGACATCCAGTCCCCGTACACTTATATCCCCCTTGCAGATGGCCTAAAATCCCTCCGCTTCTTCCTCACCCGCAGGCCCAACCAGTCCCCCACCATCGACACCCTTATCGGCTCAACACAACTTGCCCTTACCCTGAACTATTTCTCCTTTAACTCATTCCACTCCCTACAGACTAAGGGGGTGGCCACGGGCACCTGCATGGGCCCAAGCTATCAGAGATAGTAGGAACTGCTGATGCTGGAGAATCCTTCATCAGAAGTGTCTAGGCCCGAAACGTCAGCCTTTCTGCTCCTATGATGCTGCTTGGCCTGCTGTGTTCATCCAGCTCTGCAACTTGTTGTCTGGGCCCAAGCTATGCCTGCCTCTTCGTAGGATACGTGGAACAGTCCCTTTTCTGCTGCTACACCTGCACTATCCCCCACCTCTTCCTCCGCTACATTGATGACATTATCGGTACTGCCTCGTGCTCCTATGAGGAGCATGAACGCTTTGTCAACTTTACAAACACCTTCTATCCCAACCTCAAATTCACCTGGATCATTTCCGATGCCTCTCTCTCCTTCCTGGGCCTCTCTGTCTCCATCTTTGGTGACTGCCTCGAAACTGACATCTATTTCAAGCCCACCGATTCCCACAGCGACCTGGACTACACCTCTTCTCACCCACCTTCCTGCAAGGATGCGATCCCCTACTCCCAATTCCTCAGCATCCGCAGCATCTGCTCACAAGATGGGGCATTCCAATGATGGAGATCCAATGTGTCCTCTTATTTCAAGGATTGCAACTTCCCCCAACTAGTGATCAAAAATGCCCTCAACCGCATCTCTTGCATTTCCCACACTTCTGCCCTCAAACACCCTCTCCCCAACAAAAATAAAGACAGAATCCCCTTTGTGCTCACGTATCACCCCACCAACCTCCATATCCAACGTATCATTCTCCGCCACTTCCACCACCTACAATCTGACCCCACAACCAAAGATATATTTCCCTCCCCACCCCATCTGTCTTTCATTGGGACCGCTCACTCCGTGACTCCCTCGTCTGCTCCATGCTCCCCACTAACCCCACCACACCTGGCACCTTTTCCTGCAACTGCAGGAAGTGCTACACCTCCCCCAACACCTCCTCCCCCTCACCTCCATTCAAGGCCCAAAGCAAACCTTTCATATCAGACAGGGATTCACCTGTACATCCGCCAACTTGGTCTACTGTATCCGCTGTTCCCGATGTGGCCTCCTCTACATTGATGAGACTAAGCATAGACACGGGAACCATTTCATAGAGTATCTGCGCTCTGTATGCAACAAACGACAACACCTTCCAGTCACCAACCATTTTAACACCACCTCCCACTCCCTGGGTGACATGTCCATCCTGGGCCTCCTCCAGTGCCACAACTATGCCACCCGCAAACTGGGGAAACAACACCTCATATTCTGCCTCAGGAGCCGACAGCCCAATGGCCTAAACATGGAATTCACCAGTTTTAAAATCTCCCCACCCCCAGCCTCCTCCCATGTCCAACCCTCCCTCTCATGCCCACCTCATTGACCTGACACAAACTGTCCATCTTCTTTCCCACCTATCCGCCCCTCCCACCTAACTGACCAATCCCCACCACTGCCTACCTGCACTCACCTATTACCATCCCACCTACCTTCCCTAGGCCCACCCCTCTTCTCTCTATTTATTTCTCAGCTCCCTACACCCTCCCCATTTCTGAAGAAGGATCCTGACCCGAAATAACAAGGTGCAGAGCTGGATGAACACAGCAGGCTAAGCAGCATCATAGGAGCAGAAAGGCTGACGTTTCGGGCTTAGACCCTTCATCAGAAAGGTTTCTGATGAAGGGTCTAGGCCCGAAACGTCAGCCTTTCTGCTCCTGTGATGCTGCTTGGCCTGCTGTGTTCATCCAGCTCTGCACCTTGTTGTCTCGGATTCTCCAGCATCTGCAGTTCCTACTATTCCTGACCTGAAATGTCAAGTTTCCTGCTCCTCTGATGCTGCCTGGCCTGCTGTGCTCCTCCAGCTCCACACTGTGTTATCTCTGACTCCAACATCTGCAGTTCTTGCTATCTCTAATACTCACAGATGTTCCATGACTGCTACAATTACAGCATCCTTTACATTCATGTCAAATCATCTGTAAAACACTGTACTGTTCACAAACATGAAAAATTCAAAATTGATTTGACAAAGGGGCTCAAAACTTTGGACAAATGTTTGGAAATTATGTGAACTTTAATTTTCAATTTCAATTTGAAAGTAAGGTTTCTGTGCTGTGACAAGCTTAATTTGTTCAACAAACATACAGATAAGCTGAAGTCAAAACAAAGTACTTAAAATTACAACATGACATCAAATGGTGACTTCTGTCCCTGCCCTACCAAGCCCAGCACCTCCCCATCCACCCACAGGCTTCTTTTGTTTGTGACTTGTTTACTTTCAGCAGAAACAACCCATTATTCCCCCTTCCACACCTTAATTTAAACCAATTGTACATTTCTATTTCTCCTTCATCCTTAGCAACCCATTTGTCTTTTGCACTGGGCCTCCATACCACCTGACCCCCTTCTCCTCTTCCACCTCTGTCAAAAGTATTTTAAAAACCCATCATTTTCCAACCCTCTTCAGTTCTGAAGAAGTCATAGCAGGATCAAAGTGTTAACTCTGCTTCTCTCTCCATAGATGCTGCCAGATCTACTGAGTTTCTCCAGCATTTTGTGTTTGTTTAAGAATACCATCATCCACAATATTTTGCCTTTATATAACACTGAAAGTCATTTTCGAGAAAATTGTATTATTCCTTGTAAAGAATAAGTGAGCAGAATTTGGTCATACTTGGAAACACACAGTAATGTTTTAAAGATATTATGAAAATGTGTTTTTTTTTAAAACTGGACAATATGGTTTCTCCAGAACACGTGAATGAGATAAAATGGTAATTGATGGAATGGTCCACCTGGAATAAAAGGTAATGACAGGAAAATAAAACGACGTCAAATGGGAATAAACTACCTTAGGTGCAATTAAATGTAATATTTGGTGAAAGAAAAATGTAGATCAAATTAATTATTAACAGCTTTCACTTGGAGACATGTGCGTGCTTGTCCATGAACCTATTTTTAAGAGAACTAAAATGAAAGATTTGGCCAACACCCCGAATACTACTCATGTCCCCAACTTTTGATAAGATCACCTGAACATTAAGGGTGTGTCTTATATTCTTGTGACATTGGTATAAACAAGCAGAAGTGACTTATTATATCTGAAGTAACCAACATAGGGAATGCAATGCACTGACAAATAAGTCTCAGACATGTACACGTCTTTGACAATATAGTTATTGTGGCCTGAAGAGAAAGAGAGCATGTTTTAAATTATTAGGCACAGATCTGTAATCCATAGAGAAACTGATTTTAAAAGAGTCAAAGTAGTACTGGTGAGAGGGGTAAAATTGAAGATAAATAGTTTTGGATTGGGACAATTAAAGTCAAAGGTGTGGGGGAAATATTTAACAAGAAATCTGCACAAGGTGGGTTCAGGTGAATGGAGAATTGGAGCATCTTTTAAATCCATGCATAATTTGCTACTGTCATTAAATGTATCATAACTAGCTAAGGATGAACCAAAGTCCTCAAAGGATGTTTCAATACAAAATGAGGAAGAGGAGAAGAAGACAGAGAGAAATCCAACAAATTGATGTCACAAAAAAGGAAAGGAAAAATTAGAGAAATCAAAGGGGAGAGATATTTGCCCCATTTGGAATCCAATCTTCGGTTTGTAACCCACTGAGATAGCAATGAAAAGAAGCTACTTCTTAGTCCAAGTATCATACATGACATCACAGTGATGAGAGTAAGCATCTCTACACAGAAAGAGTCACTTAAGGTCATCTTTCAATTTTCCCAACTGAGACCCTCCCCCACCTTTGTCTCTAAGCCTCAGATCAATCCAAGATAGGACCAGGACCTCAGAAAAAAAATATCTAATTAAAATAGTCCAGCACAGCAAAGAAATAGAAGAAATTCAAAAGCTCGGAGAGCATGCTGGTTTACTCTACTGGTAGCTTTAATATGATATCTGCAAATATTATCAAGAAATTTGGGAACCAATCTTGTACTATAGAAATAGATAATTTGGTTAAGAATTAGTTGTGAGAAGTCAATAGGGATATTTTGTTCTCAAAGGGAGCACTGTTAGAAATTGGGGGTGCCCTGTAAAACTGTGTTGTTTTAGTATTCCATATCTACTATTACTTGTAGAATGAAACATCGTTTAACTGCATTAAAGTAGTAGCTAGCTTTCTACACACATAAACAAAATTTTACAGGGTGCTTATTATGAATGCAGTGTTTTGGAAGATGGGAAGCTTTTGTTCTTAGAAAGGTAACTTTTAAATGGAGGTGGGCAAGCAGACAATAGTCATTCAACATCATGAGTAGTTGCCCCACAGTCACTGGGCAAAAGAATTCAGGCAAGTGGTTGATACAACGTGAGCTATCATGTCCTAGAAATAGGGTATATCAACAAATGCTCAAGGGCAGCGGGCCTTCCTCATCAGGTAATCTTTGTAGATGACTGTCCTCATCAGGGAGCTGTCTTCTCCATACGGAAGATGGACCAGAACAGGAAGAGGAAGACGAAGAGTGAAATAGTTTCCAAACACTTTGGCTAGACAGCGGAATGCTACCTTCACATCTTTAACGAGCCTGATGCATTCCATGCCAACAGCCTGTTTGTCTTTTGTTATCAGTGAGTCATCTTCAATTATCAGCTTGTAAACTTTCTTTATCGAATGAGTTATTATATCTAAACCGCTACCGTTTAACAAATTCAAAAAACTATCTGAAAGTTGATTTCAAATTGCTGTGCATCAGGTCACTATGATCATGATCCCAAAATCAATACCACCAACCCAATCACTGACCTCCCTGGGCTGTAGGATTCTAATCTGCCCTAAAACCTTTCTTGAGCAGTTATGACCTCCCTTGTCTGCTTCTTGCAGTCCAGCAGCTCCCACTACTCACCTTTGGCACTGCCAAGGCTACTGATGCTGCAGCATGTTGACCAGCACCTCCTGTGGGTGGGACTTCCTCCAACTAAGGGATAGAAGTTTCAGACATCACCAAGTTAGTGCACCTGCAGTGGCATGTTCCAGTCAAAGGGAATCAACATGCGTCCCACCAACCCCATAAACTGCTGGCCTTTCCAGCATCATTTTTGTTTACCTCAGTTTTCCGACCTAATCTGCCAACCTCACTAACAAGGACAGCAAAATGCCACTGACATGGAGAGACAAAATCTGCCTCAGCTCTGGTCAGCTCATCGGGAGCCATAATGACAGCTACACTTCCTCTCCGTCACCTGTGTTTGACAATGGCATTGTCTGGATTGCAGGAGGTAGTGTAGAGAGATATGAATAGCATCAAAAAAAGTTCTCATTAGCTGAGAGACAGTGCTTGTGACTTTGTATGCTGATAGCCTGAAATGTACTAAGGTCTAAATGAATTAACCAGAAGATTTGGACTCCTAAATGCATTTTCTTTTTCAAATTTGTTCAGGGGAATTGGAATATTAGACATTGGAAAACTGGAGCTCTCACTAGCCAGCTAGGGAATGAACCAGAGACCCACATTGGCTGATTTTTTAAAGGCACAGATTTAAGCCCAGACCCTATATTGGCAGCCTTTGAATAATTATCAAAGCTTCCCCTTGAAGTACCACAGTAATGTAGTGATAGGTACTTCCACACTGCTGATAGGCAGTGAATTACAAGATACTGGCCCAATAACAATGCACAAAAGCAAGATACGTTCATCTGGATAATGTATGATTTAGAAGGAAACTTAATTGGAAGTGATGGTGTTTCCACGCAGTAGCTGCCCTTGTTCCTTTGGAAGGCGAATATCACAAATATGTGAGATGCTGTAGAAGAAGCACTGGTGAGCTGTTATAGTCCATGCAATGGGTAATACATACTTCAGTATGATGTGTCAACGGTAATGGGAATAAATGTTTAAAGTGGTGAATGGACTGTTAACCTAGTGATCTGCTAATCTTTTCCAAATGATGTTAAGCTGTCCTTACCTTAGAAGGCAGAGAGTATTTCTTCACGCTCAGAGTTGAGTTTTATAGATGGTGGAAATGCTTTGGGCATCAGCAGACAGGTTACTCTCACAGGATTCCTGCTGCACTACATTTAAGCTACTGTAATAGCCACAGCACTTATATTGCTGTCCAGGTGATTTCCAGATCATAGGTGACCTCCAGGATATTTATGGTGGAGAATTGGCAATGGCTGCACCATTAAATATCAAGGAGAGGTGTTCGGACTCTCATATTTATTGCCTGAACCTTGTGTGGCACAGTTGTTAATTGCTGAATACCAATAACTGTGGTCAGCTGATACAATGAAATTTCACTTTCTATATTATAAAGACATTAAAAAACCTAATCATTGTAAAATGTTTCAGCAATAAAGATTAAATTAGCGATCTTGAAACCAGATGATGAATGAAAGTAATTGTTCTGAATTGTTCTAGGCCCAAAACGTCAGCCTTCCTGCTCCTCTGATGCTGCTTGGCCTGCTGTGTTCATCCAGCTCTACACCTTGTTATCTCTGTTACACTGAAGCTTTTGTTTACCAAGCAAATAATAAAAACCCATATGTTACTTGGGAGAAACAAAGATTGAGACAATAAAAACCAGGGTCACCTATAACCAGGTTTGGTGTGAGGTTTTATTGTAGTAGCTGAGTTGAGTTTATTTGTGAGCATTCTGATAAGCTTTGGGGGCTGCTAATATCTCTGTTTGTTAACTGTTTGGCATTTCCCTGTTTTGACCTGGTTCCTTCAATGTCAGTCACTTTGAGGATTTGATTCTTAGCTGATATTGCACTGAACTCTCAATAAGGCAACTGGCACAGGTTTAAACATTGGCCAGGTCTTGCTACATGTGCTTTGAGACCAGAACCCCTACAGTGTAGATATTTGGACCCTTGAATCTGCACTGACCCTCCAAAGAGCATCCCACCCAAATGCACTCCCCCATCCTACCCCCATAACCCCAAATTTACCATGGCCAATCCACCTAACCTGCACATCACTGACTATTTGCCATGGCCAATCCACCTAACCTGTACATTGCTGACTATTTACCATGGCCACCCACATAACCTGCACATCACTGACTATTTACCATGGCCAATCCACCTAACCTGCACAACACTGACTATTTGCCATGGCCAATCCAGTTTACCTGCACATCTTTGGACTGTGGGAGGAAACTGGAGGCCCCCAGAGGCAACCCACCCAGACACAGCAAGAATGTGCAAACTCCAAGCAGGCTGTTGGCCAAGGGTGGAATCAAACCCAGGTCCCTGGTGCTGTGAGGCATCAGTGCTAACCACCATACCAATGTGCTGTCAGTATCTGTGTAATTATGAGTAGTGCATGAGTTTGTTGACTTGCTCTCCAATCTGGCTTGTTTTTGTTCAGATGTTTCATCACCATGCTAGGTAACATCATCAGTGAGGCCTACGATGAAGTGATGTTGTTCTACTCCACTCGGATTTTATACTGTGCAGTCTGTTCTGCTGAATAATGTCTTTTCCAGTTTTGTTCTGTATGGGTTTGTATGTGGGGTCCAATGCTATATGTTCATTGATTGCATTGTGGGTGGAAAACCATGCCTCTAGGAATTCCTATGTGTGTCTATGTTTGGGTTGGGCTACTATAGTTGTGTTGTCCCAGTTAAACTGATGGCCTTCATTGTCCAAGTGTACTGATATTAGGGAAAGTTTGTCGTGTCGTTTAACTGCTAGCTGATGTTCGTGTATTCTGATGGCTAGTTTCCTTCCTTCCTAATGTTTGTGGCAGTCATTGCATGGTATTTTGTAAACCGCATTGGTTCTACATGTTGAAGAATGGGGTCTTTAATCCTTGTGAGTGTTTGTTGTAGCATGGCTGTGGGCTTGTGGGTTACCATGATTCCTAGTGGTCTTGGGAGTCTCGTTGTCAGTTCCGATATGTTCTTGATGTATGGCAGTGTGGCCAGTGTGTTAGGGTGTACTGCGTCTTTTTGTTGTCTATTTAGTAGGCACCTGCGGATGAAGTTGCAGGGATATCCGTTCATAGTGAAGATTTTGTATAGGTGCTCTTCCTCTTTCCTGTGTAGTTTCAGAGTGTTGCAGTGTGTCCTGGCCCATTTAAATAGTGTCCTAACACAGCTTTGTTTGTGAACATTGGGATGGTTGCTGTGGAAGTTGAGGATTTGGTCAGTGAGAGTTGCTTTCCTGTGTACCGAGGTTTGGAACTCCCTGTTGGTTCAACTCTGATGTCCAGAAACGGAAGGTGATTGTTCTTTTCTTCATCTCTTCTACGTCGACGATACATTTGTCATTATTAAAAGGAACAAACTAGAAGAGGCCCACCATCTCATCAACAACATATTCACAGGGATTAAATCCACAAGGATTCTCTTTCTGACTTCAATTTTATATGGGCTCCTTTGTGCCACAAGAAGTGACTGGCCCTGGTGGAAACAAATTGGAGTATAATTGAGCTGCTTAATGGTGAACAAGTGTCTCAGTAGTACATTTGCTGGCACATTCCATCACTTTGCTGATGATTAGCCTAATAGGGCAGTTATTAGCCACATTAGATTTGCATAGCATTTTGTGGACAGGCCAGTCCTGAGCTATGCTTCTCTGGCAAATGGATGCTAGATGTACTGGAACAGTCTGGCTGGGGCTCCAGCTAATTGCGTTGGAAAAGCAATTGAAACCAGTCAACAGCACCAATTCTGTTAATGAGAGTTCAGTGCAATATCAGCTAAGAATCAAATCCTCAAAGTGACTGACATTGAAGCAACCAGGTTAAAACAGAGAAATGCCAAACAGTTAACAAACAAACATGTTAGCAGCCCCCAAAGCTTATCAGAATGCTTGCAAATAAACTCAGCTCAGCTACCACAATAAAACTTCACACCAAACCCAGGTTTTTATTGCCTCAGTTTTTATTTCTCCCAAGTATCATTTTTATCATTTGCTCGTCAAACGAAAGCTTCAATGTAACAACTGCTTTCATTCATTATCAGTTTTCAAGATCACTCATTTAATTTTTATTGATGAAACATTTTACAATGACCAGGTTTCTTTAATCTACAATCTAAAAGAGTATGGAAAGTGAAATTTGGCTGCATCAGCCAACCACAATTGTAAAATACTGCAGTCTGCACCTGAGCCAGACTGAGAACAGTGTTCTCGCATACAGCATAAATAGGAAAGCAGAAATGTTTTGAACTAAACAACGTGGGTGAAGGGTCAAGCTTGGATAGATGTCCCATATCAAGGGATGGAGTGATGGCAGGAAAACAAAATAATTATTTGGAAAATGAAAGTTAGAGATTAGCATGAAGAGACAGAGAGAATAAACCTAAGAATAGAACAATGATTGATAATAAATGTTGAAAAAAAAAAACAAAAAGACAACACGAAGGGCTGTTTCCGAATGTGCATAGCACTCTTAACGAAGTAACTGAATTTATTGTGCACTGTTAGGTGAATAGATATGCTCTCGTAGCCATTACAAAGACTTGGCTGCATCATGACAAGATTTGGTTCCTGAATATTAATATTCAGATCTATGCCATTCGAGAAGAATAGGAAGTTGGTTGAAGGTGGAGGGATAGCACTGTTAATCAAAAATGGCATTAGTTCAATAGTTAAACATGACCTTGGTTTAGAAGATCAAGATGTAGAAGCAGTTTGGTTGGAGAGGAAGAAAGGTAGAGGAAAGTGGTCACTAATGGGCATAGTCTACAGACTCCTAACAGTAACCACAAGGCAGGACTAAGTATGGAAATGAAACAAAAACAAAAAACAGAAATTGCTAGAAAAGCTCAGCAGGTCTGGTAGCACCTGTGGAAAGAAATTTGAGTTAATATTTCAAGTCCAGTGACCCTTCTTCAGAACTGGACCAAAACGTTAACTCCACTTTCTCTCCACAATGTTTTAGGACCATTGACTCTTCTTCAGAACTGATGGTAGCTAGAAAACGTATTTATGCAGAAGATGGGGAGGGGTGAAAGTAAGCAATAGGTGGAGATTAAGCACAAAGAGAGAGAAACACAGTTGGGCAGACAAAAGAGTGGGCAAAGGTCAGTCCAGGGGAAATAAATAGCTGTAATAGGGACTGGTAGTAGCTGACAATGAGTTGTGTGTGTTACCAGCCCATGTGATGACAAAGACTGGTGTGTAGGGATTGGGGTAAGGACATGTGAAAAGATGCCTCAAACCTTAAAATTGTTGAACTCAATATTAAGTCCAGAGGCTGCAGAGTTCCTAAATGGGATGTTGATCCAAGTGTAATGTTGGCCCTCATTTCAAGGAGGTGGAGTATAAGAGTAGGGAAGTCTTACTGCAACTGTACAAGGTGCTGGTGAGACCACACCTGGAGTTTTGGTTGCCTTATTTAAGGAAAAATATAAATTCATTGGAACTAGTTCAGAGAATGTTCGCTAGGGTGATCTCTGGTATGGAGGAAATGTCTTATGAGCAAAGGTTAAACAGGTTGGGACTGTACTCACTTGAGTCTAAAAAAATGAGAGGAGATCAATGTATTCTGGGTGGCCATAGGCACTATTTTTCACCTAGTGCCAGACTAATCTGTAGGAAATGAATATTACTATTTTACCATGAAGTGTAAACGTATGCTGTGCTGCCAGAAATTTTGTTGATTTTTTAAGAATTAATTTTGAACTTGCTACCTTCTCAGTTTGAATTGACTGCCTTAGGATCTTTTGTCATTGGGAAGGTAACTTTTGTAAATGTCACTGCAGCTGCTACATCCAGAATCAGATCCAGGCAAGGAAAGTATAGCTATTCCTTACGCTTCACCTGGCCTGAGAGGAAGAGAGCTGAATCTAAGAGCTCATGGCTAGTCCTACCTCTATCAGTGTTGTCCACATGGAAGTGTAGCATACAAAATGCTCCTGGCCACTCAAATACAGAAAAGAACAAAATAAAGTGGAAAATCAAACCCAGTTCTGTGCTTCCCCTGGTTGGAGAGCAGGGTTATTCATTGCCAGCAGGGAGCAATTTCATGGCTATGGACTCACCCTCTGCCTGTATATATTTCTCTGTCTAAATAAATAATATATCCTTCTGGAGACTCAGTGAAGGAAATCTTAATAAAGTATGAATATAAAATAGTTTTGTTAGTTCCACCTTGGCAAATTAGTCTCCATCCTATTTAGTAGTCTCTTAAAGCAGTTACAAAATACGTTGCATAATTAAACTGGGAAATGATAATGTTTAAAGCTCTTGGAATTTAGCAGGTACAGTATTGCACTACTGATTGTTTATTGGTGCAGAGTGGCTTTGATTTCCCTGTGATGCACACAAAAGTAATGGAATTGTAGTTTAGATCTAACTGTATTAAAGCCAGGTCGGAATGTTGAAATTAAGAAATTGTAAATTCAGATGCAGTTCTATTCACTCAGTGGGTGATGCATGTATGGAATGAGCTGCCAGAGGAAGTGGTGGAGGCCAATTACAACATTTAAAAGGCATTTGGATCGTTACATGAATAGGAAGGGTTTAGAGGGATATGGGTAAATGCTGGCAAATGGGATTAATTTTGGATATCTGGTCAGTATGGACAGGTTGGGTCGAAGGGTCTGTTTCTGTGCTGTACAACTTCATGACTCTAAGAGTAGCAAAATCTTGTTACAATTGCATTAGACATTGATGGGGCCACACCTAGATTATGTGTGCAATTTTCAACTATTTATTTGAAAAGGATGCACTTGCATCAGAGACAGTTCTGTGAAGATTCACTGGAAGTAAGGGAAAAGAGGAAAATTTGAGAGGTTGTGACTTTACTCACTAGTGTTTAGAAGAATGAGTGGCAGCCTTGTTGAAATATATAAGATTCTGAATGAACTTTGAGAGACTAGATGCTGAAAGGATATTTCCTCTCGGAGGGAGGGGGAGGGTGGAATCTAGACCTGGGGGGAGCAATTTCAAGTAAGCATCTCCTATTTAAGATGGAGATAAGGAGAAATTTCTTCTCTCAGATGATCAGCAATCTTTGGAATTCACTACCCCCAGCAAGCAGTGAAAGCCTTTCTTTATAAAGATTACAGGCTAAATTGGACAGATTTTTGAACGACAAGGTAGAAAAAAGGAAGATGGAGTTGAAGCCACCATTAGATCAGCCAGTGCACTATTGAATGGTGGAGCAGGTTCAAGTGAACAAATGGCTGGCTCCTGCTTCTATTTTTTGTGCTTTTATGTCGTATTGTGCCATAGGGGTGAATGTTAACTAATGAGGAAAGGTGTAAGAAGACAGGCAGATGGAAGGACGGAATGGGTGATTTAAAAGTAGAAAAATCTTGAACTCATTCATAACTTACCTCCAGCATCCCCATGTCTGGTTCTGTGGGGCAGTCGATGAGCCTGTTCTCCAGATGTGGGTCCATTATGTAAATATTTTAATGAGGGAACTTGTTCCAAATTTAACACATGTTTCACATTTCACTCCTGAGGGAGCTAAAGGAAGGTGAGAATGTCTGAATGGAAAAGGTAACTGACTTCTCAGCAATAAAATGCCACTGGATTTCCTGCCCCTTACCCGCCCCATTTCTTCACCTCTTGATTACAGAAATTATCAGGGCCATAATATCAGAAACATTTCAAGTGTTTTTGAGAAGTATTACTTTTATACACTCCACTCTGCTTTAAATTCGGTGCACACATGAATAATTAGAACTGCATGTGTTTATCATGACCATGTCAATGATACTTACATGTTAAGTCAGGCAACATTGGTTTTCAGATTCAATAGATTCACATGAGTGGACAATAAAATACTGGTCTACAACTTGCGAGACTAATCATATCTTAATTTCACCCAGGTGTTGTATAACCATATCTATTGTTATGTTGATGTATATTAGATGTAATAGTCAAAGTTAACAATTAAAGAAACATTGGATTACTGGGTGAATTTAAGCACATGCAGAAAGGGAAAGAGGGTTAAAATTTCAACTGAATCAGAAGAATATAGGGGTTTGATCGATCTGGACTAAAACGAGATGTTGGGGAGAATTCTATGAGAAGGCCCACCTTGAGATCATCGTACTCTATTCATATGCTTTTCACAAACAGTGTAATAAGATTCTCACTAGGCTGTGGTGAGATGCCAATTAACAGGAATTTACTCTTGTTAAATGCCGTGTGAATGGCACAACTCACCTCATTGATATTCAACCTCTCCTGGGCAACACGGTGGCTCAGTGGTTAGCACTGCTGCCTCGCAGCACCAGGGACCCAGGTTTGATTCCATCTCGGGCGACTGTCTGTGTGGAGTGCGCACATTCTCCCTGTATCTGCATGGGTTTCCTCTGGGTGCTCCGGTTTCCTCTCACAGTCCAAAGATGTGCAGGCTAGGTGGATTGGCCATGCTAAATTGCCCACTGTGTCTGAGGATGTTTAGGTTAGGTGGATTAGACATGGAAAATGGCAATGGGTCTGGGTGGGATGATTTTCGGAGGGGCGGTGTGGAATTGTTGGGCTGAATGGCCGATTTCCACTCTGTAGGGATTCTATGACTTTATTTAAATATACATGATTCTGAGGAGGCTTTAAATGGTAAATGCTAAGAGGATGTTTTCCATCATGAGAGGGTCTAGGAGCAGCGGGCATAGTCTCTGAATAAAGGGGTGCCAATTTAAGACTGAGATGAGGAAGAATTTCTTCTTTCAGAGGGTTGTGAGTCCTTGGAACTCTTTGGAACAGACAGCTGTGGGAGCAGAGTCTTTGTGTATACTGAGATAAGGCTGAGATAGATTCTTGATCAGTAAGGGAATCAAGGGTTATGGGGAAAGAGCAAGAAAGTTGATGTGAGGAATGTCAGATCAACCATGATTCTATTGAATGGCGGAGAAGGCTTAAGGGGCCAAAGGGTCTACTCCATTTCCTATTTCTTCTGGTTTATTCATCAATTACCAAACCATTGAAGACAGACTTGATGCTACAGAACTGCCACCGCAAAGACAAACCACAGTGAAACTGATTCATCATGTAATGACTGTGATGGACGGGGTGCACTGGTAATCAAACCCCACAGTCATACCATCTGTGTAAATTATTGATTCAATCACATTAGTAGCTAATTGCTTCTTCTTATACTACTGTTCATAATAAAATGGATTTAAAATCCCTACAGTGCGGAAAGAGGTCTGTACTTACCCTCCAAAGAGCATCCCACACCCTCACTCTATTCCTATAACCCTGTTTTTACCATGATTAATCCACTTAGCCTGCACATTTTTGGATGGTGGGAAAAACCAGAACATCCAGTAGAAACCCACGTAGACACAGGGAGAACATGCAAATTCCATACTGACAGTCACCCAAAGCCAGAATTAAACGCAGGTCCCTAATGCTGTGAGGTAGTAATGCTCACTACTGAGCCACTGTGCCAGGTTTCTTTACTAAACTCAAAATAATCTGTTTACTATAAAACAAAATTTATTCTTGAAACAAATGGCAAGCACTGGTTAGCATCTAAGATATAATTCTGGAATTATAACGACATCCCCTTCAACCCAAACATATACACACTCACATGGCACATAACACAATAGAGATATTATGTTTAAAATAGAAACGACAATTTGGGGAAAAACACCCTGTTGACTTTAGGTATAAACAAAGGATAGAATTTGATGACTTCTCATTGTGCACCAGGTTTCCTGTTGACAAAATCAAATTTCTGCGAACTATAAAGTGATGAAAGGGGAGACAGATAGAGACTTACAGTTTCTGAAGTTTCCTTTCTTCCAACCACACCTAGTTTCGGAAAACTGGACAACAAATCCAGAAAGGATTGTTAGCAATCACTAGCACAAAGCCCCGCTCTCTTTCAAAGCCAGCTTTTAAAGCAATTAAGAAACATCAATTTATTCTCTTATTTTCCTTTTTAAAAAAATTGCTTGGCTTGTTCTCTGAAGTCACATGATTTGCAGTAAACAGCAGGTAAACTATAGCACAGATTAAACTGTTGATTAGATTTTCAAAGAAATCACATGATAAACTCCTTTTCAATCCAGCAAGTGTCTACATAGCTCAATATCTTCCCTTTTTTATCTGCTCCTTAAAGATTAGCAATGGATTCGCAACAACGTATCCCATTCAAAAATCTACCAATGTTATCAAAAATAATTCAAACGGTGGTATAGTCGCCATCATTTAAATTGGATAGGTTGGTGTCAATTCAATTTGCCAGCTTTTTCTGGTGCCCAATACGGTACCAAAAGAGCTCTTCATAGACATGAGGCTCAACAAGCCAGCAAAACCAGGTCACAGCAGTTTCAATCAGCTAACATTTAAACTGAAGTTAGATCTAACTTTGGTACAACTACAGCTATTTCTGGCTCTGTTGTTCTGCTTATGGCTTTGTTAAGTCTTACAATGTGAACTTTAAAAATACACTGAGTGTTAAACTGAAAAAAAAACTAACTGATGAAATGATTCCAAAAGTCACTAATTAATTAATATACTCTTGTAACTGATATCTATTGAAATGATTACTGTGATAACTGTTGCAGAGATAGTAGGAACTGCTGATGCTGGAGAATCTGAGATAACAAGGTGTAGAGTTGGATGAACACAGCAGGCCAAGCAGCATCAGAGGAGCAGGAAGGCTGATGTATCGGGCCTAGACCCTTCTTCAGAAATTTCTGAAAAAGGGTCTAGACCCAAAATGTCAGCTTTCCTGCTCCTCTGATG
>NC_063344.1:26540003-26550751 GCF_021869965.1 Rhincodon typus
AAACGTCAGCCTTTCTGCTCCTATGATGCTGCTTGGCCTGCTGTGTTCATCCAGCTCTGCACCTTGTTGTCTCGGATTCTCCAGCATCTGCAGTTCCTACTATCTCTGATTCTCTTTAATTAACCTTGTTTTCATGTAACATGGCTAATCTGTATGGATCAGGTGATGCCAAGACACACCATGAACAAGTCAGTGTTTTTGATCCCTTTGAAGTCACAGATGTTAAATCAGCTAAGGGAACTCAGAAATCAATAGTATCATTGTGACAGGCACAAGTTTGAAAATTGTTGATAAAAAAGAGACCTTTGTGTCCGTTTGCACAAATTATTAAAGGTAGCAAGCAAAGTTGATAAGGATGGTTATAAAGCATACGATTACTTGTGGTTGTGAGTACAGGATCAGAATTTTAAAAGAAAACAAGATCATCAACTTTATAAATCACTGATTATGCTTCAACTGAATTCTTGCAGACAATCTCAGGGACCAAGAAAGATACAAAAGCATTAAGTTACAAGATCTTTACCAGAAATTTTCTGGAGATGAGTGACTTCATTAATGAGGAGAGGTTTAGAAAGTTAGAACTGTCCTCCAGGAAAGAGAGAGGGTTAACAGGTTACCTAACAGACTTTTCAAGATGATGAGGAATTTTGGTAGCATAAATTGGGAGAAACAGTCCCACTGGTTAGTGGATCAATCACTAGAGATGATAAATCTGAAATTATTGGAAGAAGTTCTAAAGGGGAGAGGAGAATATTTTTCACTCAGGGAGTTGTTGTGATCTGGAATGTTCTTCCCAAAAAGATGGCAGAAGCTGATTCCATGGATAATTTTAAAAGGAAATTAGACATGTGCTTTAAGGTGAAAAATATACAGACTATAGACAAAAAAAAAGCACTCAGCAAGATATAATAATGAGTGCGTAGTGAAGAGCTCACAAAATTACCTTTCTCCTGACAAGTCTACAGGTTCCTCATGCAGCAAGTGGCACTTTCACCATGTTGCTGACTCCTGTCCTTTAATTGGAGGGTGTTCTTCAATTCCAATGGGATCATTTTCTTTCGATGGACCTCTCGCTGCTGGGGATCTTCAGTATTAAAGAGAGAAATGTTGCTTACAAATGCCATTTTCATCCACTTTTTAACACTTGGCAAGTCAAACTAGCTACTTTAATGCTGTATAGCGGGGCTTTTCATTTGTTACTGTATGTTTTAAGCATTGAACTAAATTAATGGATTCCTGAAGGCAATTGCCTTTAAAGTGCTGCTATAATATTTTACCTGAGTTAAATTATTTCCAACATAATGCTTTGCACAGAGATTGGTGAGATTGTGGAACTCACTACCAGTATGGGATAGTTGAGGTGAATAGTAAAAATGTGTCTAAGCAGAGGCGAGATAAGCATATGAGGGAGAAGGCAATAGAGGACAATGCAGATGAGATTAGACAAGGAAGGATGGATGGAGGTTGGAATGGAGTTTAAGTGCTGTCATGCTATACGGCCTGTTTTTATGCTATAGATCCTACATAATTCTATGTTATTCTTCAAGTAAGATTTGCCAGGAGACTTCAAAGCCCGGTGTCAGATTACCAATTCTGTTTGCTATTATTGTTGGGGGTTTAATCACATAATATTTCAGTCATTTGATGTCAACTCAAATGGCACTTGCTATCTGATGTCCTTTCATGTAAAAAATAAGTTATCATAGGATACTTAGAAAATGGCAATGTGATCAGGCTGAGCCAACGTGACTTTGTGAAAGGGAAATTGTGTTCAACCAATCCACTTGAACTTTTTTGACAAAACGATATTCATGGTGGATAAACAGAAGGTGGTAGTTGTGATGTTGTTGGATTTCCAAAAGTCATTTGTTAATGTGCCACATCAAAGGTGAATACAGAAGACCAAAGAATATTTTTCAGATCAGTAAACTGTAACTAGAGAAACGTCACAGGGAACAATGCTGGGTCCTCAAGTATTAACAACCCATATTAATGATTTGGACAAAGGACACTGATTGTGTGGTTGCAAAATTTGCAAATGACACCAAAATAGGCAGGAAAGTATGTTCTCAAGAAGAAAGTTTGCAAAGCAATTCAATCAGGTTAATTGAGAGGGCAGGAATTTAGCAGATGCAGTATATCCATTTATGCAGGAAGAATAGCATACCATTAAAATAAAGAGAAATTACTGAACTTAGTGGTTCAAATGAATCTGGGTGTCCTGTTCTTTTTTAGATGCTACCATGGGACATACACATTGCTGGCAAGAGCAGCATTGATTGCTTACCTCTAAATGGCCTTTAATTGAGTGGCATACTAGATTATTCTGTGTTGAGAGTCAATTAGGCCACATGTTTTTCCCTAAAGGTAATTAATTAACCCAATAGGTTTCATACCCACTGTTGCTGAGACTAAATTTATATTCCAAAGTTATCGATTGATTTGAAATTTCACCGCTTTAGTGGGTTTTAAAAATGTGCCCCAAGAGTTTTAACCTTTCGATGGTAGTTAACTAACCATTAAGTACACAGTGCTATTAAGTACATAGGTATAGCAAGTGATTAAGAAGGCAAATGGAATGTTGTTATTTCATTGCAATTTATATTGCACAATAAAAGAAAGGGCATTTTGCTGCTGTTATAAAAGGCCTCAATGAGACAGAATCTGGAGCATAGTGTACAGTTCTGGTTACTCACATTAAAAATAAGATGATTTCTTTACGGGCATATCAGGTTCACTCGACTCATTCTTAGGTTCAACAGGTTAGACCTATATCCGTTTGAGTTTAGAAGAATGAGGGATTACCTTATTGAACCATTTAAGACCTGGAGGCAACTGGGCAGGATGCTCAGCAGGAGGATGTTTCTTCTTGTGGTGATGACTAAAACTAGGCGACATAGTTTAAGAATAAGAAGGCTCCTTTTTTTGACAGAGATCAAGCCAATTTTGTTTCTTTCGAAGGGTTATTAGAATGTGGATTCCCTTCTTCAATGGTGGTGAGTCTTATTTAAGGGTGAGTTAGATAGATTTTTGACAGACATGGGAGTTGATGGTTATGGGATACAGACGGAAGAATGAAGTTCAGACCAGATGAACCATGAGCTTATTGAATGGTGAAACAGGCTCAAAGGGCTAAATGATCTAACTGTATGTTCCTATGAAAGGAGATTGTTCCTTTATCCTGCTGTGATCATGCAATAGATTAAAATAAAATACAATTTTAGCACAATTCAAACTTAAAAATTTTTATCTGTGGAAAATTTTCCTTTCAGAGGAAGTTTCAAGTTCTTAATTATATTGATCTACAGATCAGCATCATGGCTGCAGGTGAGTCAAAAAGTAACAAAATCACCAATGAATAAACCAATCAATTTATTTATAAGCAAGTTAATATAAATATATAGAGAGGTAAATTTCCAGAATATGACTGGAAAATGTGCTTTTTGAAGCATGTTATTGCAAATTATCAAAATGACTAAAAATAATTGAAAATGTCTTTTTACTTCTTTTAACAAGTTCAACAAGTTTGAGAATTAAGCATGTTTGATACATTTACTTGTTTCAAGAATATATTTTTGACTAGTTCAACAAATTTGTTTGCAAATGAAACAATGCTTTCACCAAATGTACCTATTATTTTAAACTTTATATAATAAAGGCCACAGAATTAAAAATAATCTGTCAGTCTCAAGTGGTGGGAAAGTGTTTGCACCCAATATCCAAAGTGATAATTCCTCTGGACCTATGAACATCTCCATGGGCAACAAGACAATTGTTAATCACTACGGAGGTAATTTCACTTATTATTATCATGTGTTTGTCCAACAATTTGCATACTTTCAAAACTTTTTGTTTTGGATTTGGATTTACAATTTGAATGTATTTTTTTTTAATTTCAGAAGCCTACAAAAAAAATCTTTCAGGTATGTGATAAAATGAATCAAATTGGTGCTGTGATTTAGGAACAGAGAGAAAGGTAAATGAAATCAACAGATAGGAAAATGTGAATTCTGATACTTTTCTGAAAAAGAATCTTCTTCATGAGGTTGTGGACTTGCTCGCCGAAATGGCTTGCTTTCGTTCAGACGTTTTGTCACCATGCTAGGTGACATCATCAGTGGAGCCTCCGATGAAGCGATATTATTCTACTCTGCTTGGAATTTATACTGTCCAGTCCGTTATGGTGAGTAGTGTCATTTCTGGTTTTGTTCTGTATGGGTTTGAATATGAAACCCATATACAAACCCATACAGATCAAAACCGGAAATGACTCTACTCACTATAATGGACTGGACAGTATAAATTCCAAGCAGAGTAGAATAATATCGCTTCATCGGAGGCTCCACTGATGATGTCACCTAGCATGGTGACAAAACGTCTGAACGAGAAAGAGCTAGCTCAGCGAGCAAGTCAACAACCTCACCCACAACCTGAGCTGCAGATCTTTGCCAAAACTTTAATCTTCTTCATATTGTATCTTCTAGATTCTCAACTCACTGTCACTGTAATATTTTAATTCTGCTTTTCCTCAGATCTAGCTAGTTGCTAGTTGTTGACTTCAACTAATACTTAATGGATTAGTTCATCTAACTGGAAAATATAAATATTAGCCTCAAACTGCTTTCCATGTGCAATCTGCATACTCAGCCTGGACACAACATTGTCCTGTTTGTTTTTGTGTGCCATCTCTCATATCAAGAAGATTTCCAAGCTTGCCTATACTTCTGAAGATGTCATATTAGACTCAAAATGTTAACTCTGGCTCTTTCTCCATAAATGCTGCCAAACCTGCTGTTCTCCAACATTTTCTGTGTTTGTTTCACTTAGACCACTCCATTCATTGGTTGTACAGCCTTTGATACCAATATCTACATTCACGTCATTATCAACCACTCCCAAACATCACTGCACACAAACTGCAGCATATCTACAATTAAAAACATGTGAACAAAGACCAAGAGAAGGACACTCTACCCTTTGAGCCTATTCCACCATTCAATAAGATTATGGCTGATCTGCTTTTAACCTCAATTCTACATTCCTACATATCCCTGATAATCTTTTGTCTCTTCCATAATCAAGAATCTATCTACCTCTGCCTCAAAAATTTAAAGATTCTGCATTGACTGCCTTTTTGAGGCAGAGAATTCCAAAGACCCTCAACTCTCTGAGAGAAAAGAAGTTTCCCATCTCCGCTTTAAATAGGTGCCCACATATTTTCAAACTATGACCCCTAGTTCTTGATTCTGCCACAAGAGGAAGCATCCTTCCAATATTTATCCAATCAAATCCCCTCAGGATCTTAAATGTGTCAATTAAGTCACCCCTGATTCTTCTGAACTCTAGAGGATTCAGGCCTAGCCTGTCTAGCCTTTGCTCATAAAGCAACCTGCTCATTCCATGTATGAGTCAAGGAAACTTTCTCTGAACTGCTTCCAGAGCAATAACAACCTTCTGTAAGTACAGCAACCAATAGTCCACACAATACTGCAGAGACAGTTTCACCAATGCCCTGTATAATTGAAGTATAAACTCCCTGCTCTTATGTTCAGTTCCCTTCGCCATAAACCATAACATTCTATTAGTTTTCCTGATTACTTGCTGTTTCTGTATACTAACCTTCTGTGATTCGTGATCTAGGACAGCTGGATCTCTCCCTTTCTCAGAGCTCTGCAACTTCTCACTATTTAGATAATAGGCCTTTTCTTTATTCTTTCTGCCAAATGGACAATTTCATGTGTTTCCACAATTGTACTCTATTTGCCAGGTTTTCCATTATACCTCCTGATCCAACTCCATATTTTAACTTGCTGTGAAGGACCCCTTGCCCTTTGACTTCCCTCAACATCTTTTGTCCAGTTTTATAAAGCCCTGACCTCGCCACATCCTTAGTCCCTGTAACCCAGCTACCGTATCATTGCTCCTCTCTAACTTCATTCCTTACTTCTGGGGTCGGGTGCTTTTACACAAATCGTTGGGCTCTAAGCTTCCTGAGGTTTCTACTGCAAAAACCTAATCTGTAAGTTCCAGTGACTGACAGATCAGAGATTTGTGGACAGTCGTTTCTGTAACCGCTACCTTTTTGCGTCTCCATCACAGGGACTGACTTGAAAAAGCTCAAAGTCACCCACAAAAAGAAATCAAAAGAGGCGGTTGAATACATGATAGAATCCGAGAAGAAAGGGAAAAAACGTGTTTTGCTGCGTGAACGATTTATTAACGTGCGCATCACTGAGACCGACAGGAGCGAGAATGCGAATGAGAAATCTGAAGAGAGGGTGATTGAATATGGGAACATTTTCAGTCCTGTGTCAGGACAGAGCAGGGAGCCTCTGACTGTTGTTACCAAGGGGCTAGCGGGGATTGGAAAATCAGTCCTCGTCCAAAAACTCATCTATGATTGGGCTACCGGCGCTGCCCTGTCTGAATATGATTTCATTTTCAGCTTCCCTTTCCGGGAGCTGAGTCTGCTGTCAACAGTGAAGAAAGAAATCAGTCTGCCTGACCTAGTCAAACAGTATTACCCCTACATACAAAAATGTGCCAGCGTATTGGCCAATGAATCGATCCGAATGCTGTTTATCTTTGACGGGCTGTCGGATGGCGACCTGGAAGTGGACTTTAACAAACACATTGTCTACCGAGATGTGACCGGGGCGATCGCACTGGGAGCCCTCCTCGTCAATCTCATCAAAAAGGAATTAATCCCAACGGCTTCCATTTGGATAACTACCCGACCCAGGACCAAAAACAACATCCCTCCCCACTACATCAGCAGGGTGACTGAAATCAAAGGATTCCCGGACCAGGAGAAGGAAGATTACTTCCGCAGGCGATGCGAAGACCAGACATTGGCCCAAAAGATGTTCCAGGTCGTGAAGAAACAGAGGAACGTGTTTTTCATGTGCTCGGTCCCCGCTTTTTGTTCGATTCTGTTCTCTGTTTTGGAAACCGTGTTGAAATCGGTGGATACCCACGATGAGATACCCCAGACACTGACAGAAGTGTACTCTCACTTCCTGGTGTATTTGATTTTATTCCAAGAGGAAAAGCTCGAGTTTATGAATAAAGACACGCAGGTTAGGTTGCTGAAGTCAAAGCATGACTCAATCCTCGCGCTGGGGAAGCTGTCCTTTGAAAAAGGCAGCATCAAAGGCTGCGAGACCGTCTTATTCAGTGAGGAAGAGTTAAAACAGAACAACATCCAGCTCTCCTTGGTTTGCGGTGGACTTTGCAAAGAGATTGAGGGCGACAAATCTAACTATTCCTTTGTCCATTTGGCAGTGCAGGAATATTTTGCAGCCCTGTATGTTTTTCTTGCCTTTTACAACCAGAAGAAAAACGTTCTCGGGAAGAGTTTTAAACTGTTTGAAAAACACAGCTATTCCCAGATTTGCAAAGAGGCTTGCCAGTCTGCCATCAAGGATGGGAAAGGTCGCCAGGAATTCTTCCTCAGATTCCTTTGCGGATTGGGAACTGCAAAAAGTCAACAATTTTTGGAAGGGCTCTTGGCCAGTGATGGGAAAAACAAGGAGAGAGACGACTCAAAGAAAATCGCTAAATTCTTGAAGAAAACCTTGCAGGCAAACATTCCTCCGGAACAAACCATTGATATTTTGCACTGTCTGAATGAGCTGAATGATATCTCTGCCCTCGAGGAAATCAAAGCTGCTTTCAAGTCTGGGAACTTTTCTTCCGGGACCCTGTCGCCTGCTCAGTGCTCGGCGCTAGCTTTTGTTCTGCAGATGTCAGAAGAGAGCTACCAAGAGCTGGATCTGTCATTTTACAAACTGCCATCAATTGGCATACGCAGGCTGCTGTTAACCGCAAACTATTTCACCGGGATAAAGTGAGTGTTCACTTTTCGTCCATAGGTCACATCATTTCCGACATTGGCAACAGTCAGTTTTTTTTTGAGTTCTGAATTTACGCAACATTTAGGGCATTCGCCGTAGCTCCAAATAGTTTTTTTTTAATCAGTGTGGTATGCTTGGATGTTTGAACTCCATTTGCTCATTTGGAACTTGCCCCATCAAGTCTCCGCCAGGCAGTTCTTAACGTGCAAAGCCCCTAGGGCTGTCATGGCACAATGGTAGTGTCCCTATCTTTGAAGTAGGAGACCTTGGGTTCTGATCCCTCTTGCTCCAGACGTGTGTTGCAATACCTGTGAACAGGTTGGTTAGGAAACCCAAAAGCCTAGATTCCTGTCTTGAAATACATTTGTGATAACCCCTACAAGGCCCCTAGAGCCCTTGATAAAGCAGACCCAGGGATGGGTCTGCAGAACTGACTACCCTATGTATCCCACAAGTAGCGGCTTCCTAATTCTCCCCAAACATATTTTTTAATTCATCCACATTGCTGGCTTGGCCAACATTTATTCACCATCTCAGTTAAGAGACAACCACATTGCTGTGGGTCTGGAGTCACATGTAGCCCAGACCAGGTTAGGATGGCAGTTTCATTCCCCAGAGAACATTAGTGTCATGGTGGAATTTGAACCCAGGTCCCCAGAGCATTACCTGAGTTTCTGGATTAACAGTCCAGCAATAATACTATTAGGCCATCGCCTCCCTTCTATCAAATAACTCCAACCAGTACTCCTACACGGCTTTTATTCTCATTTTCAATTCCTTTGTAACAGACAAACAAAATCTTTAAAGGAGACACAACAAAGAAAAAGTTTAATGCCTTAATGATTTTTCTCCTAGATTACACACCACCGACAAGTTCCCCTCCAAGCCACTCACCATCCTGATTTGGAAATATGTGGCTATTCCTTCAATGTCCCTGAGTCAAAATCCTGGAACTTCTTCTTTAATGGTATTGTAGGTGTACTTACACTAAATGACTATGGCAGTTCACGAAGCAGCTCACCACCAACTGCTCTAGGGCAGCCAGGATGTGCAATAATTGCTGGACAGCCAGCAAAGTCCACATCCCACGTGTGAATAAAAAATATCCATAAAGGGTTAGCAACCCTAATATTGGCTTCATCATATGACAAATTATTGGACCTGGCATGTGGATTAGTAGTTAGCATTCATATCCTGTGGATGAAGGGTATAGTTTGAAAGCCGATTCAGGCAGTGCTACAGATTGAAGCCTAGCTCTGAAATCAGGGTTGATATCGAACAGAGATAGTAGGAACTGCAGATGCTGGAGAATCTGAGATAACAAGGTGTAGAGCTGGATGAACACAGCAGGCCAAGCAGCATCATAGGAGCAGGACGGCTGACGTTTCGGGCCTAGACCCTTCATCAGAAATGGGGGAGGGGAAGGGGGTTCTGAAATAAATAGGGAGAGAGGGGGAGGCGGATAGAAGATGGATAGAGGAGAAGATGGGTGGAGAGGAAACAGACAGGTCGAAGAGGCGGGGATGGAGCCAGTAAAGGTGAGTGTAAGTGGGGAGTTAGGGAGGGGATAGGTCAGTCCAGGGAGGACAGACAGGTCAAGGGGGCGTGATGAGGTTAGTCGGTAGGAGATGGGGGTGTGGCTTGAGGTGGGAGGAGGGGATAGGTGGGAGGAAGAACAGGTTAGGGAGGTGGGGACGAGCTGGACTGGTTTTGGGATGCGGTAGGGGGAGGGGAGATTTTGAAGCTTGTGAAATCCACATTGATACCATTGGGCTGCAAGATTCCCAAGCGGAATATGAGTTGCTGTTCCTGCAACCTTCAGGTGGCATCGTTGTGGCACTGCAGGAGGCCCAGGATGGACATGTCGTCTGACGAATGGGAGGGGGAGTTGAAATGATTCGCGACTGGGAGGTGCAGTTGTTTATTGCGAACCGAACATTTGTGTTCTGCAAAGCAGTCCTCAAGCCTCCACTTGGTTTCCCCGATGTAGAGGAGGCCACAACGGGTACAGTGGATGCAGTATACCACATTAGCAGATGTGCAGGTGAACATCTGCTTGATGTGGAAAGTCTTCTTGGGGCCTGGGATGGGGGTGAGGGAGGAGGTATGGGGGCAGATGTAGCACTTCCTGCAGTTGCAGGGAAAAGTGCCGGGTGTGGTGGGGCTGGAGGGGAGTGTGGAGCAGACAAGGGAGTCACGGAGAGAGTGGTCCCTCCAGAAAGCAGATAAGGGTGGGGAGGGAAAAATGTCTTTGGTGGTGGGGTCGGATCGTAGATGGCGGAAGTGTTGGAGGATGATGCGTTGGATCCGGAGGTTGGTGGGGTGATATGTGAGGACGAGGGGGATCCTTTTTTGGTTGTTATTGCCGGGACGGGGTGTGAGGGATGAGTTGCGGGAAATGCAGGAGACACGGTCGAGGGCGTCCTCGACCACTGAGGGGGGGAAGTTGCGGTCCTTGAAAAACGAGGACATCTGAGATGTACGAGAGTGGAATGCCTCATCCTGGGAGCAGATGCGGCGGAGGCAAAGGAATTGGGAATAGGGGATGGCATTTTTGCAGGAAGGTGGGTGGGAGGAGGAGTATTCTAGGTAGCTATGGGAGTCGGTGGGCTTGAAATAGATGTCGGTTTCTAGGTGGTTGCCCGAGATGGAGACAGAGAGGTCCAGGAAGGTGAGAGAGGTGTTAGAGATGGTCCAGGTGAACTTAAGGTTGGGGTGGAAGGTGTTGGTGAAGTGGATGAACTGTTCGAGCTCCTCGTGGGAGCACGAGGTGGCGCCAATGCAGTCATCAATGTAACGGAGGAAGAGTTGGGGTTTAGGGCCAGTGTAAGTACGGAAGAGGGATTGTTCTACGTAACCTACAAAGAGGCAGGTATAGCTTGGGCCTATGCG
>NC_063344.1:26551251-26564223 GCF_021869965.1 Rhincodon typus
CATCAGAGGAGCAGGAAAGCTGACATTTTGGGTCTAGACCCTTTTTCAGAAATTTCTGAAGAAGGGTCTAGGCCCGATACATCAGCCTTCCTGCTCCTCTGATGCTGCTTGGCCTGCTGTGTTCATCCAACTCTACACCTTGTTGACTGTGATAACTCGTTGTTTGTGATAAACATTACAGAAAGTGATGTAATAAGAAATTATCAGCAGAGTGCTTCTCAGAAGTAGAGTAATGTCAATCTCTATTTTCAATTTTGCTGTTGTTATCTCGCCATGCTCAATGGACTGCATTGAATAATCACACAACAAATAGACTTTTACGGGAATGAGTAGGTGACGTGAGCAGAAGCAGAAGCTGGTGTACCACCCATTCCCACCCAATCCAATCAGCCACATCAATGTAGGAGCAAATTACTGAAAATGCTGGAATCTATACTGAAAACAACAAATGTTGGAAATCACAGCGAGTCTGACAGCTTCTGTGGAGAGAGAACAAGCTAACGTTTCAAGTCTGGATGCATTAATCAGAGCTGAAATGAAGTGTGAAGGGGGCAGCATTTATTTTTTTTTCTTTGTTCATTCAAGGGGTATGGGCGTTGCTGGCTAGGCAGCATTTATTGCCCATTCCTAATTGCCCAGAGGGCAGTTAAGAGTCAACCACGTTGCTGTGGGTCTGGAGTCACATGTAGGCCAGAGCAGGTAAGGATGGCAGTTTCCAACCCTAAAGGACATTAGTGAACCAGATGGGTTTTTCCAACAATCGACAATGGATTCATTGTCATCACTAGACTTTTAATTCCAGATATTTATTGAATTCAATTCCTACCATCTGCCATGGTGGGATTTGAACCCAGGTCCCCAGGACATTATCTGGGTCTCTGGTTTAACAGTCCACTGATAATACCACTAGGCCATCAACTTCTCAATTCATGCCATACTTGGTTTGGGGTTGGGGGTTGCTGTGGTGGTGCTGCTGGTGGGTGTAGATTGCTGGTGAATAAAAGATGTTGATAGTTCAGCTTAAGTGATCAGAATCAATCATGTGCTAACCAACTGATTAACAACTAATCAGCAGGAATTACAGAAGAGAGGCCCAAAGCAGGCTTGTAGGGGCATACAGAGGTGGGTTCATGGGCAGAAGCAATTGAATTGATGTTGACAATGTGATTCTGCTCCAGGCATGATTTTGATTCAGTGAGATGTTGGAGGCTGAGGATAGAAGCTCACACAATGCAAGGAATTGCAGAGAGTTAATCACAACCTTTATCCATCAGAAAAGGCAGAATAATATGCATAGAGGGCCTCACAATTTAATAATAATGTGTATCACACCCTCCTCCAAATTGTCAACTATTTTATCATGTGATTTTATGCCCACATCCAAGGGTTTATGCTCAAGACAGACTGACAAACTCTAATTATTGCATATCAGTACAAACTATTATTTAATATGTTAATCTGAAATATACAGAACACTGATCTTTCTGTTACATTATGGAAAGTGGTGGCAAGTGGTTCTCTCTTCAAATCTCATGCAGACTCCTCTAAATGACTTCACCCATGCTGCGCTATTTTAGACCCCGTCTGAAGCATCTCCGTGAATTTGTACAAAATCCCTGCCAAAGCCTTTTTACCTCCCATTTTTTCTCACTTTTTTTTAACTGAGTTCCTTAGATTGCTTATTTTCACAACAGTTATTGTACATTTCTCCCTACCTTTCTCATCCCAAGTCTTTGACTTGATTCAAGTACAGAAACATTTGGGATAAAATTGGTGGTTTCTTTTTCTCTCTGCTGGCTTCCAGCTGGAACCCTGAACCCATATTATGAATCAAGGGATCAGATTAATTTGGTTTTATGGTCGGCATGGACTGGTTGGACTGAAGGGTCTGTTTCCGTGCTGTATGACTCTATGACTCTATGAAGGTAGAGGTGTTTCATAGCACACTGCTAGTAGTGCCTGACTTTGTTGCAGTGGAGAAAATGGTTCCTACAGTAAGGATGGCACATAAATAGGCCAGAACAGTGAGATGAGGTGACAGTGGTTGCAATGGATAGGACATATACAGCTAAAAGGTATAATTGGCACTGTCCAGGCAGTAATATAAACAAAATACTGTGAATGCCAGAAATCTGAAATAAAAATAAAGTGCTGGAGAAACTCAGCAGGTCTGGCAGGATGTGTAGAGAGAGAATCAAAGTGAATGCTTCAAGTCAGATACGACTGTTCTTCAGAATCAGCCCAACCAATGGCTCTCTGATATTATCTTTTCTAAGAAAGTTGCTTATCCAGATCAGTTCTTCATGTTTGAAAGTAGACAAATTTTGGTGCAGTAATGTTTTTCAGTGGGGTGCTGGGTTAAAACCTAACGGCATTGTGGGTCCATCTACACCAAATAGTCTGCAGCTCATCATCACCTTCTCAACGGCATCCCTGGAAGAACAATAATTGCTGTCTACCTGCGACTCCACTTTCAAAGAACTATGCACCCGCACCCCAAGGTCTGTTTGCTCGACAACACTCCCCAGGGCCCTACCATTAACTGTATAAGTCCTGCCCTGGTCTGCCTTCCCAAAATGCAACACCTCACATTTATCGAAATTAAATTCCATCTGCCACTCCTCGGCCCATTGACCCATCTGATCAAGATCCCAATAGACTCTGAGATAACCTACACCACCAATTTTGGTGTCATCTGCAAACTTACTAACCATACCTCCTGTATTCGCATCCAAATCAATTATATAAATGTTGAAAAACAGAGGACTCAGCACCAATCCTTATGGCACATTACTGGTCACAGGCCTCCATAATCTGTGACCCATCAGTTGTCCTGACAGGAACAGCCCTGAGGAGAGCACAGTGTAATGGTAAATAAGCAAAGTAGCCTTCGCTGTCTGAACCATTCATTGTGCCTTGACATTGAGCTGGGGGTATTTCAATCAGCCTGGGATATGTGAAAGCCCAGTGCCTTTGTAAAATCTTCAAACACCTCATTAGCAAACTGTGAGCTCATGTTGGACACGTCAACATCCAGAGTACTGTGGGCATCAAAAATTTCCCATAGAGTGCTTCCAGCTGTTTCAGTGGTCATTGATGTCAGTTTTTTACTTCAAACCATTGTGAATATGATGAGGTAGAAATAGCCTTAATACATGGAAATGTCAGTGCCCAAATGGGGCCAAGGTCTATCAGAAAATTCTCTAGAAATGAAAGGTTCCCACTATTCTTTACTTGCATAGTATATTATTAAATTTAATGACAACGTCCTATAAATGTTTGAAAATCCCTGGACCTTCAGACCCACGAACCCTTACTCTACACTCAGTTATAACTAAGTGCCTTTGGGTGAATCTTCTGAAGAATGTAATTTCAGAAAAATTGTGTTTTACCAGTCGATCATCAAAAAGCAATAAATCTTCAATGATAGAAAGTATTGCCTGTATTCAAAGTATATCATTATGACATGGTCAGTGAACTGAGCTCCAGGCCAATTTTGCACACAATGATGTACTTAGAATCCTTCTTTTGTTCCTCCCTGATGAGGTTAAGTTCGTTTGGTGGGGCTGGCCAAAATAATGCTGCTGCCTGATCAGAAGAGTGTATCTCAGCCCCAAAATCAATGTCATCAGATGTGAGAATATCAACCAGTGCTCTGGAAACAGCATCTGCCAATGAAACAGCATCTGTCAATGCTTGCCTTGACCATAGTGAGTTTCTTATGAAAATTTCATAAGTCTGAAGTACAATCATACACAAAGAGACTTTTTTTTTGTAAACTCTTTTATATCTCATAAGGACATCAAAAGTTTATGAATGCTCTCAACCATAACTTTGAGGCGCAAAATGTAATCAGAAAATTTTTTGCAGGCTTCCCCAGTGACAGTTTCCAACTTTCAATAACATGCTTAAAGTATAACATATGGGTTTGTGATATCCTTCTGAAACCCCCTAACACCTGTGGCTAAGGTACCTGCACAATAGTTGTGGAATATGATGGACTGTAATGATGGAGGTCAACATGTCTTTGACATTCTGGATGGCCATCTGTTGGCTGTGTGTTCCAATATCAAGTTGGTGACTTCCTGAAGAGAGTTTTCAAGGCTTTTGTAGCAGAGAGGTATGGTTAAAAACTGAATTCACTGTACACAGAAACCATTGCTAATCATGGACCAACTTTAGAGTCAGGAAATCTTTGACCACTTTTGTTTTCCAGGGATCAATTTGTATCCTATTTTTCCAAATGATATGACTTAAGAAACTAATGGAATCCTCAAAAATACACATTTGTCATTCAGCATAAGGCCGGCTGATAATAGATGTTTCAAGGCATTAGGTAATGTCCCATCTTAGAGCTAAGTAGTTTTAGCATGTATCATGGCAT
This sequence comes from Rhincodon typus, assembly GCF_021869965.1. NCBI lineage: Eukaryota > Metazoa > Chordata > Chondrichthyes > Orectolobiformes > Rhincodontidae > Rhincodon > Rhincodon typus. The sequence continues at coordinate 26,555,636 of NC_063344.1, forward strand.
CATCCAAGTGGCAAATGACACAGTAACTTCCTATGCTCTGTATCTAACTAGTCCCTGAAAAATTTTAGACATAGAGCATTGCAAAATCCCCAGGGCAAAGTGATACCCAAAGGTAGTCTATTGAAACAGCATCAACTGAAAGGGATAATGAAGGTAGTGAGGAATTGAGATGTCTAATCCAGAGGGACCTGTCAAGACCCACGATAGGTGGTAAGCTTCAAAAATATTCTACTGGTCGAAAATATAACTAAACTCTTATCAACAGTGAATTATGGGGCCAAAGTCTCTGGCAACTGCTTTACTGAGTTGTATGAGATCCGCATTAAAGTGTGTTGAATCATCAGGCTTGGGAACTGTGACCATCCCTGAGCCTTACTCTGTAGGTTCAGTCACTAGGGAGATAACCCCATATTGACAATGTTATCCAATTGTTTCTTTACCTTTTCCTTTAATAGATGAGGGATTGTCCTATGTATAAAGAGATGCACCGGTTTGACGTCAGCTTTCAAAGTAACTATTCAAGTTTTCCCAGTCCAGTAAACAATTTGCGATACTGGAACTCAAGGTGCTTTTGCAGTGTCTGTGAGTTCCAATAACCTGTGTAGGAGGTTGAGGATAAAGCAGGCCTTGTTGTTCAGTAGAGAGGATTGCTGATTACTGATGATATACGCCCTTTCCGCATATGTATTGAATGTCAGTACAACATTCAGCATCCCTTTAAATATAAAAATGGGTAGGTATTCCAATGAACAGGCAGAATGCAGGAAAACATTTCCTGGCCATGGAACATACTAGAGGCAAGTAAAGCTGATAATCCATGAGCACATGGTCAGGGTATGGCTCAATGAGTGGAAAATGTTGGTATAAATTAGCATTTAAATATTAAACATGGCTCAATATAAACTTTATTGAAAGCAGAAGAACATAGAAAATGGTAAAGTTGAGGTTATGGAAGACAAAGGAATAAAAACTGATGTAGAGCATCACTAAAGGAACAAAATAGCTGCTGCTTGATAATCCAGGGGATTAATCAGGGCTGGACAACAAATTTAAGGAGCCCAGAGTCATTACAACTCTCATGCAGTTTAAAACTATAATGCCTGATTGAAAATCAAAATTACTTACCTTTCAAAATGACGACAATTCTGCTACAAAAAAAAACTTCTGTGTAAAGAAGTTGAGCTCAGCAGGAATGCTGGCTGTATTCTGAAACTTGTACACATAAACAAATTAGCCAAGATAACTCGTTGACTTAACCCAGGAACTCAGTTCTCGTCTACTCTGTAAGCTTTACATTTGTTTTCTTTCTTTTTTTTTTAAATGTTTCCATTTACTATGGTACCTTCCCTTCTCTTAATGACTTCAGCAGAAGGTGTCTTCTCCCAATCGAGGCCCATGACGAGGTGGCATCCAACTGCCCAGAATAGTGGTATAACCTGACGCCTCACGGGGTAGTCTCCCAGTGTGGCAGTCTTGTACAGGAGGGGCAATGATGGCCTGGAGTGGCATTCTTGTCCTAGGGTGGCAGTCCCATCCCGTCATGGAGGTCTACTTTGGTGGCTTCCAGGTATTCCAGCAGCCCAGCATGAAAGTCTAGTCCGGGCATAGAGGTCTTGTCCTTGCTTCAGAGGTGACTTGCAGGCCTTCCAATGCCCTAGCGTGGAGGTCTAGTCCCAGCTGACGGTCTCGGCTCAGCCCCGCACGGTGGTCTCAGCCCAGTTTTCCAGGGTACCCCGAACACAGGAGTCGTTTATTGAACTGTGATGAACTTTTAATTTTTTTCGATTATTCATGACTTATGACATTAATTTAGGTGGTGTGGTATGGTGACTTATAAACTGTTTTGTTTTGTTTTGTAAAAATACATGTGACAATGAATTGCTATTCTATTCTGACAGCTCTGTTATTGAGGGTTGGTTTAGCTCAGTTGGCTGGACAGCTAGTGTGCAATGCAAAATAATACCAACAGCATAGGTTTAATTCCTGCATCTAGTTGAAGTTACTATGAAAGATTCTCACTTAGCCTCTTCCCTGACCCTAAGATCTGATGATCCTTAGGTTTAGCCACCACCACTTATTTCTCTCTCTCTCTACCCCTCATGAGAGGGCAGCCCTATAATCTGGTAAACTTTGGCGATGTTACCTTTTGCTGATGTTTCAGTATTCTTTGGTGGCTGCATCATTATCTGCATGTGCAGTTCAGGACTGAACAATGTGATGTCATTAATTCATGCATAAGCACAACCATTCCTGGCAAAATCAGAGCAGGCACAAAGTCGACCCATTGTCTCCGCCTGCTCCTGCCCCACCGAACTTATCTCTACTTATCTTGACTCCATTTTCTCCCCATTGGTCCAGCAACTCCCCACCTACGTCCGTGACACCACCCACGCCCTCCACCTCCTCCAAAACTTCCAAATCCCCAGTCCCCAACACCTCATCTTTACCATGGACATCCAGTCCCTATACACTTGCATTCCCCACACAGATGGCCTAAAGGTCCTCCACTTCTTCCTGTCCCGCAGGCCTGACCAGTCCCCCTCCACTGACACCCTCATCCGCTTAGCTGAACTCGTCCTCACCCTTAACAACTTCTCTTTCATTTCCTCCCACTTCCTACAGACAAAGGGGGTGGCCATGGGTACCCGCATGGGCCCAAGCTATGCCTGCCTCTTTGTAGGTTGCGTGGAACAATCCCTCTTCCGTAGCTACACTGGCCCTAAACCCCACATCTTCCACCGTTACATCGATGACTGTATCGGTGCCACCTCGTGCTCCCACGAGGAGCTCGAACAGTTCATCCACTTCACCAACACCTTCCACCCCAACCTTAAGTTCACCTGGACTATCTCTGATACCTCTCCCTCCTTCCTGGACCTCTCTATTTCCATCTCTGGCAACCACCTGGAAACCGATATCCATTTCAAGCCCACCGACTCCCACAGCTACCTAGAATACTCCTCCTCCCACCCACCTTCCTGCAAAAATGCCATCCCCTATTCACAATTCCTTCGCCTCCACCACATCTGCTCCCAGGATGAGGCATTCCACTCCCGAACATCTCAGATGTCCTCGTTTTTCAAGGACCGCAACATCCCCCCCTCAGTGTTCGAGAACGCCCTCGACCATGTCTCCCGCATTTCCCGCAACTCATCCCTCTCAACCCCTCCCCACAATAGCAACCAAAACAGAATCCCCCTCGTCCTCACGTACCACCCCACCAACCTCCAGATCCAACGCATCATCCTCCGACACTTCCACCATCTCCAATCCGACCCCACCACCAAAGACATTTTTCCCTCCCCACCCTTATCTGCTTTCTGGAGGGACCACTCTCTCTATGACTCCCTTGTCCGCTCCACACTCCCCTCCAGCCCCACCACACCCGGCACTTTTCCCTGCAACCACAGGAAGTGCTACACCTGCCCCTACATCTCCCCTCTCACCCCCATCCCAGGACCCAAGGAGACCTTCCACATCAAACAGATGTTCATCTGCACATCTGCTAATGTGGTATACTGTGTCCGCTGTTCCAGCTTTGGCCTCCTCTACATCGGGGAAACCAAGCGGAGGCTTGGGGACCGCTTTGCGGAACACCTACGCTCGGTTTGCAATAAACAATTGCACCTCCCAGTCGCGAACCATTTCAACTCCCCCTCCCAGTACTTAGACGATATATCCATCCTGGGCCTCCCTGCAGTGCCACAACGATGCCACCCAAAGGTTTCAGGAACAGCACCTCATATTTCACTTGGGAACCCTGCAGTCCAATGGTATCAATGTGGACTTCACAAGCTTCAAAATCTCCCCTCCCCCTACCGCATCCCAAAACCAGCCCAGCTCGTCCCCGCCTCCCTAACCTGTCCTTCCTCCCACTTATCCCCTCCTCCCACCTCAAGCCCCACCTCTATCTCCTACCTACCAGCCTCATCCTGCCTCCTTGACCTGTCCGTCCTCCCTGGACTGACCCATCCCCTCCCTAACTCCCCACCTACACTCACCTTTACTGGCTCCACCCCCGCCTCTTTGACCTGTCTGTCTCCTCTCCACCTATCCTCTCCTTTATCCATCTTCATCCGCCTCCCCCTCTCTCCCTATTTATTTCAGAATCCCCTTCCCCTCCCCCATTTCTGAGTCTAGGCCCGAAACGTCAGCTTTCCTGCTCCTCTGGTGTTGCTTGGCCTGTTGTGTCCATCCAGCTCTACACCTTGTTATCTCAGATTCTCCAGCATCTGCAGTTCCTACTATCTCTTTGCAAAACTTCCGTTAGGTCAGTAACAGTGTAATGGTAACTTGTTATCTTAATTCAGTATATTAGGATTAGCCAGAATCCAAATACTAATAATCATGAATTTATTTTCCAAAGATGTCAACAAATGGAAAATAAATATATTCCATCATTTTATTTTGCTTATGTCAAAATAGAAATAGTTGGACCATATCTCTTTTTTAATGAGATAAACAAATTTACAGAAGTGCAGAAAATAACAAAGCAATAAAGACACATAATAAATCTATGTATGCAATAAAGTAGTGGTTATAAATGTTATTGCAGTATTGCTGGAGTTAATATTTAATCTTTACAGCAAGCCAAAGTGAAAAACAGAATTAAACCTCACAAATCTAACCAGAGCTGCATTGTCCATGTGTCTCAGTTCATCAACTACAAATTTAACACATAGAAATTTGAAAAATTGATAATGCATTGCTTATGCATTTGAAGTTAATGCTGTAAAAGATTAACGTTCCACAGTCAGAGCTGCATTATTTGAGGTAAGTCAAATCCATAAATTTATATTACATTGACTATTTGTTTGAAAAGAAATACTTGTACTCATTAGTAAAAGCAATTTTCTACTGGAATGTACATTTTTAATGTAATAAAACTGTAGAAATATAATTCATGAAACAATTTTCTTTGGGTGAACACCTAACCAGTGTACCTTTTTGGAACACTGTGAGCAAATTATCAAAATAGCTGTGAATTGGTGGTTGCCTCATTGATATAAGCTCTTCAAGGTCCAAAGATGGCCATAGAACCTGAATAATATTGTATTGTCTTACCTTCTGTGGGTATGATAAGGTAATGGGGTGAGGGAGTGGGGACATAGATGATTGCGTGTCTGACAAGATAGATAGGAAGACCAACTAAGGATTTCAACATTTACATTTATGATGCTAAGAAGAGTACAAATGCTTTATCAGGCCTCACAAGGAATTTATAAATCACCAGCGTCATGGCATCCTCCCATCTCACACCACTATCTCCCTATGAACCAAACAGTCCTGATGCTCTCCACTAATTTAGCTTCATACTGGCAGATAACCTCCTGGCACTATATTCTTAACCTGCATCAAAACCAGACAGTTGCCTCTTTCTACCTTTCATTCATATATCCAACCATCAGAATGTAGATGTGACCCAAGCTATTATAACTGGTCAAGGAAATCCTTGGATATTCCGAGGTGGGAGCACAATTGTCTCATCCAGCTTCCCATTATTTTCTTCAGGCTAATGGCAGGAGTATTATCATGCAATCACAATCCCTATTTTTATTGATTACAGTTAGCTTGAGAAAGAGAGGAGAACAGATCGTTATTTAAAACATGAGAGTTAAAATAAAAACCGAAAGAACTGCGGATGCTGTAAATCAGGAACAAAAACAAAGTTGCTGGAAAAGCTCAGCAGGTCTGGCAGCATCTGCGAAGGAAAAAACAGAGTGAATGTTTCAGGTCCGGTTCTGAGGAAGGGTCACTGGACCCGAACGTTAACTCTGTTTTTTCCTTCACAGATGCTGCCACACCTACTGAGCTTTTCCAGCAACTTTGTTTTTGTTCCTGAGTTAAAATAAACCTGCTTTATTAAATTGTTTGCAGATTCACTCAGCATTGTTAGAAACATTGAATCCAGCCAGTGACCAGAATGATCTTCCATAGTCTTAATTAGAAGAATAAGTTGGAAAATTCTGATTTATTGCAACTTCACCACTCTGATTGAGATTCTAGTCCTTGCTCTGTTGAAACCCCTACTTCTCCAGCCACCCTAAACAAGTAGCTCCACAGGTTTTGGTTTGAGTCATGAGAAGAATTTTCCACCCTTCCATACTAACTGGGCCCAACTGCTTCAGGGAAGGTAGCTGTAGGCTCAGAAAGTGGTGCTAACAACCCTGAATTTCAAAATGGAGTGGTGAGAGACTTGCCTTATCAGCTTCACATTTCATTCCCACCCTTTCCCAACTTCTGCCTTTCCCAGTATTTGCTGATCTCTTATTTTGCTGGGTTGTTCCACATATTTAGCTGTCCATTCACCTCCTCTGATGTTACAGCATTACTGGGATTTCATGACTCGTGATTTCTGAGCACTGGTGTGATGGTGAGAATCCCATCAAGAACCTATCATTCTTGACTTTGAACAAATAGTTTAAACAAGCCTTTAAAATGTTCTTCTAAAAATATTTGGAGTCTTCTTATCATAACATAATATGTTAACATGCCACAAGCATTAAATAAGTTCTGCATGGATCACTGGAGCTTTTCAGAACTAGTTAGTTATTTGGCACACTATTTAACACTCAGTTGCACATCATTCAACAAATTATAGCATTTTCAAAGCAATTTACAGCATGACTGATAATGCAAAAGGACAAGTAATTTCTATTTGTTTGCAGATTTCAGAAACTTCAATGAAACACTCATTGGAGAAGCATTGAGTCACAGCTATTAGAGTCTAGATTTCCATATTTGACTGAACATCTTGAAGTTACTCAGTTTCAAAAGACCAATGATGGTGAACACTGGCAATGTCTCCGTCATTACTTCTTAAATTAAACCTTAAAATATTTTCTAAACATTTCATAAACAGTTTCTTAGAGAAATGTCTGGGCATACTAAGACATGAAGGGGAAGTTTGTGTGTTGAGCCAGAGAAATGAATTATTTACATCTGTCTTCAAAAAGGAGCGTTACATGAATGTAACATTCATACAGGAATGGAAAGTTATGAACAGGATGAATGGATGAAGAAGATGTAGTAAACAGATTATCATCACAGAAAATTGGTGAATCTAGTCCAGATGGAATGCATCCTTGGTTACTGAAAAAAAATAATAGAAACAGCAGGAGCATTGCTCACAACCTTTTAATCCTCATTTGATTCTGGAAGATAGGATGGTTGCTAATCTTATACCAGAACTGAAGAAATACAAGCAGCATGAACGACGAAACTATAGGCCTATCAACCAAACATCAGTGGTGGGGAAGTTAATGAAAATCATTATCAGGGATAGAATAAACTTTCATCTGAAAAACCATGACATTAATAGAGAAAGATTTACCAAAGGTAAGTTGTGTAGGACTAACTCAGTTACATTTCTTGGTTAGGTAATAGATAGATTGATATCAACAGAGAACCAGGCGTTGTATATGTGGACCTCTTAAAAATATTCAGCAAAGTGCAGCAAAGAAGGGTTATCATGAAGTTGGAAGCCTGTGGAATTAAGAATAATGGTTGGTATAGTTACAAGACTGGATCTGAGGCAAGAAGAAAGGGTGGTAGTGGTTAGCTGTTTCCCATACTAGGAGGTGATTTGCAGTGACGTCTTACAACAATTTGGGTTCACTGCTCTTTACAACTTTTAATGGCAATCTATATTTGATTGCAGGGAACACTGTAAAGGTTGCAGATAATGCAAAATTCGGTGAAGTACTCAATCATGATGCTAATAGTTATCTAGTCTAAAGTGAAACAGACAGGATGATGAATGGACAAATTTATGAAAGATGGAATTCAATGAAGAGGTGTGAAGTGTTACAGGTTAAGAGGACAAATATGAAGAGAAAGTTTACTATAACGCCCAGATGAGAAAGAATGAGCCAGCTTCTCTTTCCTCGATCTCCACAGTTGGTCACAGCAAAGGTTTTCATTTTTCTTAACTCAAAGCTATACCTCTCGCCAATTAAAAATGTGGTTAACTATCTTTTACCGTAAGGAGCCATTCCTTAGTTTAACGGTTGCAAACCCTGAGAAAAATAAGAAAGATATGGCTTCCAGCACAAAGCCTTTGTAAGATGTATCTGGTTCAAAAAGAAACTAAAACAAAATATAGCTCAGAATCCTTTGGGGTCTCAGGTTAAAACCATATAATAACATTTTAACCCTTAACCACAGTTGGACAGTTGATTTCTTGAACCATCAGCAGAAGCAAATATTGCAGTTACTTTTTAAGTGCCTCGTTTCCTGATATTTCTTTCCAATCAGTGTTGTAACCAGGCACTTTTCTTCTTGAGAAATAGAGAGAAAGTCTTCTCCAACCTGTGTTCAATTCTGCAATCTAAAATCCATCTCTCCTATTCTGCCAAAAAAGCAGAAGAAATACAGATTGGTTGCATATTTCATGTCTGCAGAAGTTATGTTTTCAAGCTTGCTAATTGCAAGCAGGGTCCATTCTCCAAAATGTAAAGGTTCTCATAATAAATAAAAATAGGAGATAAACGTTTTTTTCACTCCTCCCATTATGGCTGACTGATTTCATTGCACTTGGGTAAAGTGTTAATTTCAGCTCTGCCTACTTTCTCTTTAATTAAGACAAC
>NC_063344.1:26564723-26602978 GCF_021869965.1 Rhincodon typus
ATCGTGAAGGTAAAATGGCGTTGAAGAGTGGTGACTGTTCCAGACTCAAGATGGCCCACTGCTTTGTGCTGGTGTTGGACTCAGCATCATCAACGGGCTGGAAGACCTGGATCCAGGCCCATGGCTAAGCCACTGAACAAGAAAGACTGTAATGTTGAACTTTGAACTTAATTTCTTCACTTTTTACCTTTAAGTCATACATCTTGGATTATTTTCTGTGTTTTTAAGATGGCGTTGGATAGTGGCAATATTATTCAACACGTTTTACTGTATTTGTAATAAATACATGTAACAAGTACATGTGACAATAAATAAATCAGTCAATCAACCAATGATTGGCTTGTGAGGCATGTTATGTGCATGGTCATCTCCTGATGTCAATTATTCCAGGATAAAAAGTATGATTAGCTCATTGTCTCAGACTTTCCTTAATTGGCACCAATTCCTAATTAAATCAGATACTTTTCTTCATGAATGCATGTGTTTTTGATTAAATATGTCATGAATAAATTGCTGTTTTGAGTCCATGGATCATGTATATATTGGTTGCAGGCAGCTGCACCTTTTTAGATATTTGAAAAATCTTTTGCTGTGTTTTTGGTTGCACCTTAGCCTCATGCTCCTGATCTTTGGGCACCCAGTGAAGAAGGATCTGGGCAGATCGGAGAACTTCCTTGTGGATCAGCTCCTGGACCTGGACAGGCTGGCTACAAACAGGTTGAGACAGTGTGCTGCAGACAGGGTCATACCTGCTGACTGTTTGCCCTTCTTCCGCAGTTATGTCTGTGCCTGGGAGTCCTTGGAGAGGGACCACACAGTGCCTATCAATGCTCTCGAAGCCTCGGGTGGTACAGTGTCTTATTTCCCCATTCAACTCCATTTTGATTTAGTCACTTTCCATTCTCTCTTTCCCCTCTCCTATCCCACCATTGATGGTTTCTATTGTCCATAATGGGCTTTGCTTGTAAATATTCAACTAGCTGCATAGGTGTTTTTACTAGTGGTAGTTATTAGTTTAAAAATAAATGAATTTTGGTCATGGGAGGTCACTCAATTATGCATAATAGCACTTCTGGGTGAAGAAGAAAATAAATAAATAAATAGATGCCTGAGCATACGGTGTCCATCCATGCTCTCAGTGGCTCTAGAGAGAGGTTGGCATAATGCTTTATTTCCACCTCCAGTTCCATTTTGATTTAGTGCCTTCCCTCTCTCCTTACCCTTCCCTCACTTTTGATGGTTTATATTGATCCCAACGGGCCTTGCATGTAAATACCTATTTGACTGCACGGGTGATTTACTGGAGGCAGTTAGTAGTTGGAAAAATGATGTCACGGTGATTTGGTGGTGGGAAAACCATTCTGTTGTGTGTAAGAACACTTCCAGATATAAAGAAAAGAAAAGAAATGACTGCCTCTCCCTCTCCTTTGAGAGTCTGCATTGCCCTAATGGGCTTTGCGTGATTTACTGGTGAAGGTGGTTAACAGATGAAAAAATACCAGAAGTCACCTAGTAATGGAAAATACCTCATTCAGTTGTGTGTAAGAGCACTCTAGATATATGAAAATAGATGACTGTCTGAGGCTCTTGTTCATGGTGGGAGTGTTCCCACCTCTGAGCCAGGAGGACTGGGTTCAAATCCCACCTGCTCCAGAAGTGTGTCATACCATTTAAGAACAGTTTGATTAGAAAATATCAAAAAGAAATCTGTTTTTGGAGACCTTCTGTTGGGAAATATCTTTTACTGTGACTTTTGTTTAAAATGTCTAATTAGAGTCATAGAGATGTACAGCACAAAAACAGACCCTTCGGTCTAACTCATCTATGCTGACCTGATATCCGAAATTAATTGTCCCATTTGCCAGTATTTGGCCCATATCCTTCTAAACCCTTCCTGTTCATATGCCCATCCAGATGCCTTTTAAATATTACAACTGCACTTTTGAAATTAGATTGAAAATTATTTATGACTTGAAACAAAGCAATGCCAAACCAATATAGAGGATTTTACAGTAAGTAACATTTAATGATCTGTACAAAGTACAGTTAACATAAGTAGATCACAATCATCAGTATTTACAAGGTGGTCTAGGTAACTATTCTTCCACATTCGTTTGCAAGTGCTAAGAGTCAAAAAAAGAATTTATAGTTCCAAGAATAAATAATCAGCCACTAACAGAAGGTAAGTCTAATACATAAAGCATTTTTAGATGTAGTGATTCTGGATTATAATTAAACTGCTAATTCCTATGTTGGTGAGTTACTACAATGCGTTGTTAGATGGTATACATGCCCATCACTGTTCGTCTCTGGTAAACGGAGTGAATATTGAAGCTGATGGATGGGATGTTAATCAAGCTGGCTGCTTTTCCTAGATGGTGACAAACTTCCTGAGTATTGTTAAAACTGCACTCATGCAGGCAAGTGGGGAATATTCCATCACAGTGCTGATTTGTGCCTTGAATTGAGGCTCTGATCAAGAAAAAGTAGGAGGCATATATCAGATACAGACAGCCGGGACCAAGTGAATCTCTAGAAGAGTATAAGGGCAGTGGGAGTAAACTTAAGAGCAAAATCAGGAGGGCAAAAATGGGACATCAGATAGCTTTGACAAATAGAATCAAGGAGAATCCAAAGAGATTCTATAAATACATTAAGGGCAGAAAAGTAACTGGTAAGGGAATAAAGCCCTTCAAAGATCAACATGGCCACCTATGTACAGAACCACAGGTGATGGGTGAGATACTAAACCAATATTGTATGTCGGCTTTTTTCTGTGGAGTAAGAGATGGAAACTAGGGAACTTGGAGTAATATATAGTGATGCCTTGAAAAGAGTTCATATTACAGAAGAGGAGTAGCTGGAGGTCTCAAAATGTATAAAGGTAGATAAAGCCCCAAGCAGACAAAGTCCCAGTACTTGTTCGGGTGTTTCCCAGAACGTTGTGGGAAGCTAGGGAAGAGATTGCTGGGCCCCTTGCTGAGATACTTGCATCATTGCTAGCAACAGGTAATGTGCCGGATGACTGGAGATTGACTAATTTGGTGCCATTATTTATGAAAGGCCGTAAGGAAAAGCTAGGGTACTATAGATCATTGGTGGGTAAGTTGTTGGAGGAGGGATAGGATTTACATGCATTTGGAAAGGGAAGGACTGATTAGAGATAGTCAGCATGTCTTTGTGCATAGGAAATTGTGTCTCACTAACTTGATTGAGTTTTTTGAAGAGATTACAAACATTGGTGAAGGCAGAGCAGTAGATATTGTCTATATGGACTTCAGCAAAGCATTCAACAAGGTTCTGCATGGTAGACTGGTTAGTATGGTTAGATCACATGGGATCCAGGGGAGCTAGCCAATTGGATACAAAACTGGCTTGAAAGCAGGATACAGAAGGTGATGGTGGAGGGTTGTTTTTCAGACTGGAGGCCTGTGACCAGTGGGGTGCCACAAGGATCAGTGCTGGGTTTACTGCTTTTTGTCATTTATATAAATGGTTTGGAAGTGAATATAAGAGGCATGGTTAGTAAGTTTGCAGATGACACCCCCCAAATAGTGGACAATGAAGGAGTTTATCTCAGAGTACAACAGGGCCATGATCAGATGGGTGAATGGGCCATGGAATGGCAGATGAAGTTTAGTTTAGACAAATGTGAGGTGTTGCATTTTGATAAGGCAAACCAGGGCAGGATTTATACAGTTAATGGTAGGGCCCAGGGGAGTGTTGCTAAACAAAGAGACCTGGGGTCTCACAAAGGGGTGCAGGTTCATATTTCTTTGAAAGTGGAGTTGCAAATAGACAGGGTAGTGAAGAAGGCATTTGGCACGCTTGCTTCATTGGTCATAGCATTGAACATAGGAATCAGGATGTCATTTCGTTAGTGTACAGGACATAGTGCACAGCCAACAAAGGATTTATAGATCAAAAACACTTAGAGGCATATAGGTTACATTGCAGATTACATTATTTGAGGCTAGAGCCCATACAACAGTCTGATAACAGCCGGAAAGATGTTCCTGAACCTGCTGGTGCATGTGTTCAGACTTCAGTATTTTCTGCCTGATGGAAGAGGTTGTAGGAGACCATTACTGGGGCGCGGTAGGTCTTTGATGATGTTGGCTGCCTTTCCATGGCAGCGAGCCATGTAAATAGAGTCCATGGATGGAAGGTTGGCTTCCGTGATGGTCTGGGCCGTGCACACAACCTTCTGTAGTTTCTCACAGTCCTGGGCAGAGTAGTTGCCGTACCAGGCCATTATGCACCGAGACAGTATGCTTTCAATGGTGCATCTGTAAAAGTTAGTGAGGGTCCTTATGTACATGCCAAATTTCCTGAGCCGCCTGAGGAAGAAGAGGCATTTTTGTGCCTTCTTGTCTGTCACCAGGATGTGGCCTGGGATGGAGCATGTCTGAATGAATTGGATTCAAACAGTGCTACTTAAAACAGTTCAAAAGTTACTGTTGATTGACAAAGACAGCTCTTTATACAACATGATTACCATTATATAATAAGTAAATTACAATATAACTTTTCTTACCAGGTACCTAAAGGATAGAGTCAAACAGATACTTTACAATTATATTTCAGTTAATTATCAACGAAATAATATAATGCCAAACAAGTTAAAACAATCTCAATCATAAAATGACTACACAAAAGCAAAGTCTTCATGAATGCTACATATTATTGCATTCTAATATTTAAAAAAAACCACAGTTCTCTTGTCTATAATATAATGGAATTATGTTCAAACTTACAGGCTTAGTGTATGGATTTACCAAGACTGAGAGGGACCTACCAATTCCAGACTTATCATAGAGTCACAGAGATGTACAGCACGGAAAAAGACCGTTTGGTCCAACTCGTCCATACCAACCAGATATCCTAAATTAATCTACCATTTGCTAGCATTTGGCCTATAACCCGCTGAACCTTTCCTATTCATATACCCATCCAGATGCCTTTTAAATGTTGTAATTGTACCAGCCTCCACCACTTCCTCTAGCAGCTCATTCCATACATGCACCACCCTCTGCATAAAATAGTTGCCCTTAGGTCGCTTTTAAATCTTTCCCCTCTCACCTTAAACCTATGCCCTCTAGTTTTGGACTCTCCCACGGCAGGGAAAACACATAGTCTATTTACCCTATCCATGTCCTTATGAGTTTATAAACATCCATACCTCAGCCTCTCAAGATCCAAGGAAAATAGCCCCAGCCTATTCAGCATCTCCCTATAGCTCAAGTGCTCCAACCCTGGCAACATGCTTGAAAATCTTTTTTGAACCCTTTCAGGTTTTATAACATCCTTCCTATAGCAGTGTCCTAACATAGTTGAACAAACTGATTACAGATATCAAGACTGTACTTTGGTGACCTAAGTATAAATGTAAACAAGCACTCTTGAGTATAGACTAAGGTTTTCAATGCTGGTTGACTGTATTCCTGAATGGAATGACGCTTCACCTCTTAACTCCAACTACTGTCCTGTGTAGGTTTGGAGACATCAGTAATATAGTTTGTAAGTCCCAGGGCTGGTAGCCCATAAGCTGTTAGCTCCAGGGACACAAGCTCAAATCCCAGCATTCCAAATGATAGAATTTAAATTCAGTTGACAAAATCTGGAATAAAATCTCAGTAATGGTGACCATGAAATTATCATTTATGGTAAAAATTTAATTGGTGCACTAATGCCCTATAGGGAACAACATCTGCTATCTTCACCTAGTCTGGCCTACACACAATTCCAGACCCACAGCAAAGTGACTCTTAAATGCCTTCTGGAATAGACGAGCAAGCTATTTCATTTGAGGGCATTTAGAGATGGGCAACAAATGCCAGCTTTCTCAGTGACATATACAGCCCTGAGAGGATAGATTTGTTTTAAAACATCCTAACATGTCAGTTCTCACTGAACTCCATCTTTCCATCCAAATTGAAAATATTTTAATATCTAATTAAGTGTGTTCAACTAAAATTTAAATACTGCATATTTTCTTAACACCCTTACAATTTTGCTCTACAATCACTTGATGCAGCGTGTTAGAGATTGGTCTTCAATTCATGGAGACTCCAAATTTATCCTGGAAGACTGCCATAGCAAGATGTGCAAATACACCTTCATGTGATGTCCAAAAGGTATTTATTTTTTGTTCATCTTAATTTACTTTGCTGATCAGATGCTTCATTGCAATGGTGGTCCTTTTCTCCTTTCTGAACAGTTTCAATGGTTGCTTCATCCTATTTTTAAATTCATTCACATTCAGCCAGCACAGGAGGAAAATAAAAACACCCTAAAGATACAAACCGTAACAGGATATTAAATTTGTAAAAAAAAAACTGAAGATAGAAGTTTCTTATATAGAACTGCATATTCTCTTCCATTGCAAAAGCAGCTGATAAAACAAGTGAATGTCTATGTCTAGGTATTATACTGGATTGAAGCAATTCACATTTGCTATAATTTTGCAACATAATCAGTAATGTAAGGTATTAGACCGCCTATTTTGACATGCGTTTAATCATGAGTCTGGAACATTGAAGAAGATGATTGGCTTTCATTTAAGGGTTTCCTGAAGAAAATAGGGCTAGTATTTCGACCTAGAAGGTGCATTGACCATGAATTGATGAACATGTTTAAAAACCATTAAATGAGGACCAGTGATATTATGCTCATCGTGGAATCAAATAACTATGGCTGTGGAAAGGGCTTTAAACTAACAGGGGGAGGTGAGGGTTTGGGAGAGGGGAAATGGTGGCTTACAAAGCAAAACAATTTGGCCATATTACAGGCAGTTGTTTGGACAATGACTCCCAGTGTGGGACAAGAAGGGACAGAGAGTACAGAGAAGAAAAACAGCAGCAAATAGGGTAAAAGGGAGAAAACAATGTTTAAAAAAGCCAAAATATGTGGCTCTTTGCTTAATTGTACATTGCATTCAAAACAAATAAAATAATTAAAGGTACAAATAGAAGTCAATGGGTATGATTTTATTGCCATCATAAAGAGATGGTTAGAAGGAGATTAAAGCTGGAAAGTAAACCTTCAGGGTATGTAACTTTTGGAAGCTCAGGCAGCAAGGAAATGGTGATGGGGTAGCTTTTTTGGTACAGACGGAATTAGTACAATAGCAGGAAATGACCTTGGATCGAAAGACACAGAATCCATAGGAGTTTTGTTTCATTCATTCGTGGGACATTAGTGTCACTGGCTGGCCAGCATTTATTACCCATTCTTAGTTGCTTTTGAGAAGGTGGTGGAGAGTTGCCTTCTTGAACCATTGCAGTCATGTGCTGTAAGTTGACCCACAATTCCCTTAGGGAGGGAATTTCAGCAACAGTGAAGGAGCGGTGATATAATTCCAAGTCAAGGTGATGAGGGGCTGAGTGGCTTGGAGGGGAACTTGCAGGTGGTAGTGTTCCCATGTATCTGCTGCCCTTGTCCTTCTAGGTGAAAGTGATCATGGATTTGGAAGGCGCGATCTAAGGATCTTTGGTGAATTTCTGCACTGCGTTTTATTGGTAGTATACACTGCCGCAACTGAACATCAGTGGTGGAGGAGTAGATGTTTGTACACGTAGTGCAAATCAAGCGGGCTGCTTTGTCCTGGATGGTGTCAAGCTTCTTGAGTGTTGCTGAAGCTGCACTCATCCAGGCAACTGAAGAGCGCTCTATCACACTCTTGACTTGCGCTTTGTAGATGGTGGACAGGTTCTGAAGAGTCAGGAGGTGAGTTACTTGCTGCAGCATTCCTAGCCTTTGACTTGCTCTGTAGCCATTGTATTTGTTTCTAGTCAATCGTGACCCCCCACCCCCCCACCCCGGATGTTGATAGTGGGGAATTCAGTGACAATAACACCGTTGAATGTCAAGAGGCAGTGATTGGTTTTCTTTTATTGGAGATAGACATTGCCTGGCATTTGTGGGACACATGCATGTTACTTGCCACTTCTTAGCCCAAGCCTGGATTTTGCAGGTTTTGTGGCATTTGCACATGGATTGAGGAGCAGTGAATGGTGCTAAACATTGGGCAATCTTTGGTGAACATCCCTACTTCTGACCTTATGATGGAGAAAAGGTTACTTCAATTTTCATGTAGACTGGGAAAGTCAAATTGGTAGAGGGAGCCATGAGGAAGCATTCAGTGTATTTAGGATAGTTCCTGGAAGCATAGATGTTGTGGATCTAACCATGGATTAGACTGTCTTGGATCTGGTGATGTTTTTTGAGGCAGGTTTGATAAATAAGGTCAGACTAAAAGATCCCCTAGGAAGAAGTGACCACAACATGGTAGAACTGAGCAGTCAGTTTGAGAGGGAGGAACATGGGTCACAAACAACTGTGCTAAACTTAAATGGGGTAATTTCACAGGAATAAGGGCAGGGCTAGCTGGAATGAACTGAGAAAGGAGTTTAACAGCAAAGACAGATAGCAAAAGCTTCTTTAAATCTTTTCACTTATTACGATAAGAGTCCATGGTAATGGAAGTAGTATAGTAGCATGGATAGAAGATTAACTAATAGACCACAGGATTTAGATAAGGGGGGCATTTGTAGGTTGGCAGTACCACAATTATAATGTATATTAATGACTTTAATGAGGGATGTGAATGTACTATCACTAAGTTTATTGATGACACAAAGATAGGTAGGAGGGCAAATGGTAAGGACAGCACAAATAGTCTATAGATAGATATAGAGAAGTTAAATGAGTGGTCAAAACCTTTGCAGATGGAATATATTATGGAAAAATGTGAGTTTATCCATTTTGGCAGGAAGAATAGAAGAACTGAATATTATTTAAATGGGAAAACACTACAGAAAACTGCAGCATACAGAGTTTGAGCGTTCTCATGCATAAGTCACAAAAATCTAGTGTACAAGTTCAGATGATAAGGAAGGCAAATGAAATGTTGGCTTTTATTTCAAAGAAAGTGGAATATAAAAATAGAGAAGTCTTGCTAAAATTGTACAAAGCACTAGTTAGACCATGCCAAGAATACCATGAACCATTTTGGTCCCCTTATCCAAGGAAAGATATCCTGGCATTGGAGGTAATCCACAAAAGGTTCAATAGGTTGATTTTGCTTATGGTCAGATTGCCTTATGAGAGGAGGTTGAGAAGGTTATGTCTGTACTTATTGGAGTTTAGAAGAATGAGACGTGACCTTTTTGAAACATATATAATTCTTAGGAGCCTTGAAAGGGAAGATATGGAGAGAGTGTTTCTCTTTTGGTGCAAATCTAGGACCAGAGCAAATAATCTCAAAGTCAGGGGTTGCCCAGTTAGAACAGAGATGATGAGGAGTTTTTTTCTCTGAGAGTGTAGTCAATCTGTGGAATTCTTTACCGTAAGGGGCTATTGAAGATGAGTTGTTACATATATTCAATGCTGAGATAGACAGATGTTTAATCAGTAAGGAAATCATGGGTTATGTAGAAAAGGCAGGAAAGTGGAGCTCAGGATTATCAGATCACCCATGATCTCACTGAATAGCAGAGCTGACTCAATGGGCTGAACGGCCTTCTTCTGCTCCAACATCTTATGTTCTTATGGTCTTTGGAAATTTGGAGTTAAATAAGTGAAGCATTATTTTTGCTAGTATAAGACACAAGCAAAGTAAGCACTTTTGAAAAAAAGTTTCAAGAAACTTTGATGATTAATATGATAATGTTAAAAAGGTGCTGAAAACCTGAAATAAGAACATAAAATGCTGTAAAAATATAGTAGGTTATATAGCAATTATGCAAAGCTTATGACACTTCATCAGAACAACTGTTGGAGTTTAAAAATAATATTCAGTGTTGTTCTCTAAGCTGGTCTTTTACAACACAGGATGGAATCTGTTACTTATTCTTCTCCCTTACCTGCAGAGAATTTAGTATACAAAAAAGAGTGCTGAATACGCTGTAAGCTTCTTCAATAAGCATCAAATAGCCAATAATCCAACACATGCCCAAAGTCACTGTGTTAGCAAAGACCATAGCAAAATGCTTCTGAAGAGTTTTCTTAAAGTCCCTGGAGTAGAAAATATGTAGAAATTACATTGAGTTTACAATTCATAATTAAATTTGGAAGACAAACAGAAAAACATACATTCCTTTAAGTTTATGTTGAAATGCCACACCTTCTAGAAATGCCAAAACTGTTTATTTTGAATTACAGCAATTTTTGTAGCAGTTGGCATACTTATGTCACCAAAACAAATATTAATACAGACGTAAAATACAGTTATGATCCAGTAATCCTTAGGAAAAACTGGTACCGACCACCACTTTTTGCATAACAAATGTTTTGTCTTACTGTAACTGGACAGGAAGCTAAAAGCTTGGATGCTACAAGCCACCTGACTACTACTGCAAGTTCAATATGGATAACAGACACACCTAGACATAAAAACTCTTGATGAGTCATTAAGGGAGAGTGTAAATTTAGCACTGACCAGATGAAAAGCTGAGAATGCAAGTGGGAGATAAGTTGTCTCAGGAAAGCAATGGTTTCTGTGGAACATAAATTTCTTTTGCATAAGTAACAGTGGCCATTTTAGCTTCTCAGCTAAGAATGATTCAAAAACACAAGCTGCCAAACAAAGAGATTCCATCAACCATCCAGAAGAAAACATCTCCAGGCAGACAATGTATGAGAAGAGGGAGAGACATTGACATCTCAAAACAGCGACCAGCCTGCTAGAAAGTAACTGGGCAACTAAAAATGGTAGGAAAGTTACCAGTATCAATATTGAGAGATATTATTAATCATACCTTAGTCATACCTTACTAATTTGATTGAGGAAGTAACAAGGAAGGATTGATGAAGGAGGTGCAGTGGATGTCAGCTATATGGATTTCAGTAAGGCAATTGACAAGGGCCTACATGGCAAATTGTTCAGGCAAAGTAAAACCCTTGGATGGGATACAGGTAAAAGTGGAAATGATGGATAGTAATCCATGGAAGTGTTTTTGCAAATGGAACGTGGTTTACAGGGGTGTTTTGCATTGCTCAGCATTTGGTCCCTTTCTTTTCGTGGCATATGTTAACTACTTAGTCTTAAATGTGGGAGTCATGGTTGGGAAACTTGTCGATGATCCAAAACTTGGTGGGGTAGCTGACAGTGAAGAGGATGTCTGTCGAATGCAGGATGATACAATGGTTCGGTTGAGTTCACAGACAGGTATCAAATAAAATTCAATCCAGAGAAGTGCAGTGTAATGCATTTGGGGAGGCAAAAAGACCAAGAGAGTACACAGTAGACAGAAAAGTATTTAGAGGAGACCTTGAAGTGTATGTGCATAGTCCCCTAAAAGGAGGCACAACAGATAGATAAGGTGGTAAAAAAGGGATTCCTCCACATTCAGAGATAGCAAGAACTGCAAATGCTGGAGTCAGAGTCAATACAGTGTGGAGCTGTGTAAACCCAAAACATTGACTTTCCTGCTCTTCTGATGCTCCCTGACCTGTTGTATTCCTCCAGCTCCAAACAACATTCCTCCACATTCATTGGTAATACAAGAAGCAGAGATGTAATGTTGGAACTAAATAAGACATTAGTTAGGCCAAAACTGGAGTTGTGTGCATAATTCTGGTCACTACATCACAGGTAGGGAGAGAGTAAGAGGAATGTTACACGCGCTTGAAAATTGGAGTAATGAGAAAAGACTGAATAGGCTAGTGTTGTTTTCCTTAGACAGAGGAGGCTAAAGGGTAATGTAATTTAAGTGTACAAAATAATTAAGTACTTAGAGTGGGCAGAAAAGACCTGCTCCCCACAGTGGAAAGGCCAGGGACACAGATATAAGGTGATTGGTAAAAGAATTAGAGGGCACATGAGGAAAAATATTTTCACCCAGAGGGTGGTAGGTGTCTGGAATTTGCTGCCCAGTTTGTGTTGAGATGGAAACTCTCAACACTTTTAGAAGGAACCTGGATCTGAAGCACTGTAACCTGTGAAGCTACAGATCAGGAGCTAGGAAATGTGATGAGAATGGATACCTATTCGGCTGCTGCAGGCATGCTGTCAAGTTGCCTTGGTCACAGAGGGCTGCTCTCTCATTAGAGGGAGACAAATATTTTTGGTTTAATGTGAAGGTCACCATATCTCAGACAAGAGGAAAGATTGAGACGGAGAACCCTTCATAGGAACCAAAGTGGGGCTGGAATTGAACCCACATTGTTGGCATCATTCTGCATTGTGAACCAGGCATCCAACCAAATGAGATAACCAAATCCCACTACTATAACATTCCCATATTCTCAGTCTCTCTCTCACTCTCTCAGTGGTGATGCAACAAAAGTTCTAATGGTTATACCAAAGAGATTTATTAGAGCCTTCTAGTTTATTTCAATCTTGGTAACTGTAATTTCTTGTTAGTAACATTATCTCTTTATTCCTAAAGAATCTTCAGTAACTAATTAATCTTCAAACTGTTAAAACCAAAAACATGACTGTTGGTCTTCTCTAACTTAAATGTTGAACATTAAACTCAAGATTCATGAATTCCATCAATCTACATTTCACTGACCATGTGGTGGCCATGCCTGGAGGTTGTGATGTGTGGAAACATCTTTATCTGATTTAAGTATCCCAGTGGATTGTGGAGACAGAAGCAGCTTCTCTCAAGGTTTTGAATCTTGTTAAAATCAACTGTCGAAACTTGAACTGGATCAGTTGCAGATATGAATGAACAGTTACCTTATAAGATATTTTTATTCAAATTTTATAGTTATTTTCTAGTGTTGAAAAGAAAAAGATAACAAGAATTCACTCATTAAATAGTGCACTGTGTGTGTTAAACATGCTTGGCTCTTCAGCAAATCGTTATAATCAGACTTCACAGTGTTGGGAAGCCATTTGTTAAGGAAACTTACATTGTTCTATGTATTATTAAGTGAGATTCCGCTGAAATGTGAGCCACAACATAAACCCATAGTGATGTGTAAAATATTTCAAAAGCTCACCCTTTATATGCTTTCAGGTTTTTCTTGTTGCAAACCATCTTGGACATGATCAAACCAAAGATCGTCACATTCATAAGCAATACCAAAGACACTGGGAGGAAGAATGCCCAAAAAAGTACATTGTGTCCACTAAAAAAACCAGACTCTCCAGGAACAGCAAGCCAGCAGCTGCAATTAAAACATACACATTATAGTGAACAATATTGCAATTAAGTGTAATTCTTAATGTAAATATTATAAATTTTAATCTATAACGCTACATTATGAGCCATAGACCACTAAAGAATTTTAAGAATGAGTTTGAGTTTACACACCTATCGATTTTCCTTCCTCTCCTTAACCTCAGAGATATTCTCAAAACAGGTTTATACTTGGAGAGAGAAGTCAAGAAATTTTAACCCTCTTAGTCTAACATCTGAGTTGGGGAAATTATTGGAATCTATTTTAAAGAGCAGAGTGACTGTGCTTTAAGAGAAATTGGGACTAATTAGAAAGAGCCATCATGGATTTGTAAAGGGGAACATGTCAATTTAACATAATTGAACTTTTTAATGGAATATAGAAATCTATATCTGAATACTTTTTACACAATAATTACCTCAGAACAGTGCAGACCCAAAGAGATTTAGGGATCCATATAGAAAGAACACTAAAATGTGGTGATTAGGAACATAAAACAAGTTAAAAGGCTAAAGCTGTGGTGACAATATAACTGATGACATGACTCTGACATCAACTTCACCAGTACTACTCACACCAAAGTTTTAAATAAAAGGCTATCAATGGTAATGAATTTAGGAGCCAGCTCCAGCTCTTGAAAAGATTACAGAGAAATAACTTTCTACCAATCATTTAGCACATCAATCCAGACGTGTTCATGATAGCAACCCAGGATGGAACATCCACAGAGCCAAGATTAGTCCCTATTCAAATGTAAACTGATAAAACATGCAAACCAGTCTGTTCTACATAGGGAACTTTGACTGAAACTGAACAAAAAGATGTGTAACCACAGAGAAGCATGCATTAGCAGTTACATGGGGTTGCGAAAAGAACACAAGCTACCTCGTAGGAATGGACTTTCAGATGGTGAAAATGGACCACAAACTTTTGGTAAAACTATTGGGATCAAAAGAAACCTCAAAATTGTTTTTTTCTGAAGAAGCGTCCAGACCCGAAACATCAGCTTTCCTACTCCTCTGATGCCGCTTGGCCTGCTGTGTTCATCCAGCTCTACACCTTGTTATCTCAGATTCTCCAGCATCAGCAGTTCCTACTATCTCTCAAAATTGGTTCAATGTTTTCAATGATTCAGGCGTACATTGATGTAATATAGCAATGGTATAAGCCATGTTGCAGCCAAGGCTTAAGTTACAAGAGATACAAGATCAACAGTGGGATCAACAAGCAGAAAAAAGATGTTATTCTTAGGGAAGAAATAAGAGTCT
Organism: Rhincodon typus; assembly: GCF_021869965.1. NCBI lineage: Eukaryota > Metazoa > Chordata > Chondrichthyes > Orectolobiformes > Rhincodontidae > Rhincodon > Rhincodon typus. Next base: position 26,579,126 of record NC_063344.1, read on the forward strand.
TATTCTACAACTATATGAAACTTGACCAGCCACTGAGAGAAAACTGAAACAAATTTTTGCAGCTCGAAAATCTGACAAGGAGTGCACAAAGGTCAAACAAGGATGGTCAAAATATAGGCCAGCAGACCAAGTGATGAAGAAATATGGCAAGGAGAAATAACAACTAACAATAAAAGGAAGAATAATCTGACAGAAACTCCACAGGGAACACCTAGGTATCATGAAGAGCAGAGCAAGAACACTATAGTATGGTGATTGAAAGACATACAGGATGATATTTTGTCACAGAAAATGTGGGTCATTCGCAGCTAAGTGCTTATAGAGCCAATTGCTTCATCAAGATTTCTGAAAATGCCATGGGAAAAGTTAGTAACGGATTTGTATGATTCTAGAGAGAAGATGTATTTAGTCCTAATTAACTATTAAGCAAGATAGGTTGAAATGGCGAGACTTTGTTAAACCATAACAGACACAATGATCAGATCATGGAAAAAGGTCTTTATGATTCATGGTTTCCTGGCAGAATTTTTAATGGACATTGTACCCCAATTTATGAATGAAGATTACAGGAAGTTCACTTCAGAGGCAGGCACCTTCCAGTTGACAAGTTCTCTACTCCATCCTCAGCTGAACAGAGAGGTGGAAAGAACAGTCCAGACTGTGAAATCACTGCTGCATAAGAATCCAGACTGGGAATTAGATCTACTCAGTAACAGAATGACACCAGTGAATAATGAGGACTCACCAGTGGAACTGTTAATTGTTAATAGGAAGGAGGTTCAACATAGACGTAGCAGTTTTAGAAAACAGCCTCAAGCCAACTATAACTTCTGAAAGAAATTAAAACTACAACATAAAGCCACAGCATGAAGCAGCAGAGGTGGTATAGCTGTAGATACAGGGCAAAAACTTTGGTCAACTTTAAAGCAAGGGCAGCAAATCTGGTTGGAGGATAGAGAGTCAAAAGCCATGGTCATCAAAGAAACAGATCAACAAAGATCTGTTACTGTCAGAGCGCCTACAGGGACATTCAGGAAGAACAGGAAATTATTGATTTTACTTGAGGCAAGAAATGAGACAGACTGTGATTATCACAGGATATAGCATAGCCATATCACTTTCCACTTCAGACAAGGCACAGAGTGGTACAAATACTACAGTCCTCATATAACACCACCATCCTGGTGCTGAATTCAAGCAAACGAGACTGGGACATCCAGTCAGAGTTCCAGATCATCTCAACCTGCGAGATTTGGACTTTGCGTAGTTTGGACAGGAGACGGTGATAATGCTGCTAATGATGTTAATGATTACAAACACTAGGCAAGGTAGAACTACTGGAATAATACAGACTAAGTAGAAAGAAAGTTGGAGGCAGATGTGGTATGATGAGATTCGCTTAAGCTATGAGGATGTAACTGATGAACTGACTCTGACATCAGCAAGAGAGAAGACATCAGTCTAGAATAAGTATGTGAAAAGAGAGATATTAGACACCATTTAGAGAGATATATTTTATAATCTACAGTGTGCGATGTAATAAAGGTGTGTTACAATACAGAAAGAATTGAAGAGCCTTAAAGGTAAAGTTACCACAGTGCTAATGGATCATAAGGCTGTTCTCTTATTAGAGAGAGACAACTGGTGGTGGTCTAACTTCAGGCAGGGGGAGAAGCTGAGAAGTAGAGTCCTTCATGGTAACCTCAGCTGGTGCAGAAATTGAAACCACACTGCTGGCATTACAAACCAGCCATCCAGCCAACTGAACTAACCAACCCCCAACTTATTGATAAGGAGCAAGCAGCCTCAGGGATAGCACAGATGTAGACACACACAATCCAGAGACACACCAGACTAGTATCTCAATATACAGGTAGCTTAAAGCACAGCAGAAAATTTTTTAAAAAGGTTAGCCTTCATAATTAAAGGGCTGGAATAGAAAGGGGAGAAATGTTCAATTTATCAATTCAAATCTAAGCCAAGCCACATTCAACGTGTGGTCTCCAGCTCTGAACTCTGCATTTTGAAAGGATATATTGACCTCAGAAGTAGTTCAATACGGAATCACCAGGATATTACCATGCCCCAAGCGGAGAGATTAGATAAACTGAACTCATATTCCCTTGAATTCAGAAGGTATGGATTTGTTAAATTGAGCTCAAAGTACATGTTTTTCCGTATACGAACAGGCAATACTCGCCTGCACAGTCCAACTGCAGATAACTTTCCAAAATTAAATCCTTTCATAATTAAGTTGTCAATGATTAGATTTCAGGTGTTAGTCAGTATTTCTGATAATCATTCATGATGCTCAAACAAGAATCCAAGGTTTGTTCATTCTGAGAGATTTTGAAATACCACAAGCAGCATCACAACATTAACCTATGAATATGAAACATACCTTATAGATATAATGTTTGGAATGAAGATTTTGAAGTCAACAACATTGAACTCTGACCTGTTTTGAATGCTTTTAAAAGATTCCCTAAATGTCATGAATTTCTGAAGACATTAAAGTACAAAGGCCAAAGAGGAATTAAAACAGATGAGGCAAGATTAGGCGGTGAAAAGTTGATGCAGAATCTATATCTTCCAGACTTTTGTCCTATGGGCAAATGATTCAAATTCCTGATGTGGAGTAGAGTAAGTGAGTCTTTCATACATCAACTTAATCACCATACCACTCTTAACCCTCTCCTAGGAATGAATTGGTCATGACTGGGATCATTTCCTGACCTACCTCAGTAATTATAAACATTTTGCCATCCTCAGTTACTGAAGAATCTGCTCCAGTTGAGGTGCTGAAGAGACTTTACCGAACCTTCCAGTTTTTTTTATATATCAATGGCACTTCTATTCAGTACATTTCAGGGTTTCAATCCTGTTCTGTAGTTTTCCAGCAGCAGTAGGAGAGGCTTTCACATTATCTACATTAATTAATTGTCAACAGAGGCAGAATGCCAGTCCTAACAATTTAAACAGCCCCATACCTCAATGGCATGACCAAGGATCTCAGCATTCACTGCTGGTTGGTAGGAGAGACAAGTAGGGACTCTGGAATATAAGGCTGGAGAGTTTGATATCATTATTTACCAAAATGTTAATAATCTAAACTGTAATGCAAACAATTATGCTTTGTTTTATCATCTGATTGATGGGAAGCACTGTACTCATGGAACGTATACAGGTAGGAGCATGAAAAGAAGTCCAATTGCCAATAAATTCCTTTTAACCGTTCTTGAAAATGAGAAGAGACTCACAGCAAGACAATCTTATAGCACTGAAGGAGGCCATTCAGCCCATTATGCCTGCACCAGCTCTTTGATAGAGCAGCTTAATTCATTCAACATTCCTGCTTGTTCTTCATTACCTTGCAAAATAGTCCTCATCAATATTATATCGATTGCATTTTGAAATTTCCAATGTAAGTTCGTACTTCATCGCTTGCACTCCAATTTAAATCAATACTGTGTGAAAAATAGTCCCTAATTACCCACTGTAGTTCTTTTGCCAAAGATTTTAAATTTGAGGCCTTTGATTTCTGACTGTTATTTGGTCTAACATCCAGTTTTATCTTAAATACCTCTTCCTTTTAACTATTCTGCACTAAAGAGTAGTTCTGCTATTTCTCCACTTAACGGAAGTCTCTCATGCCTTGTATCATCCTAACCAAACCCTTTATAAAATCTTTGACACCCTCTCCTTAGCTAGTCACCACTCGTAGTATAATTCAAGAAGGTATTGTTTTATTGCACTCACATTTTTTTTTGTCTGTACATATTTTTTGGTTGAGTTACAGAAATTGTTATAATTGCGATAAGAGCCGGTGCACCTATATAAAAGAAAAATGTTATTAGATAAAGGCTTTTCTTGCCACATTGTATTAACATTATCAGTTTTCTTTATTTTTCATCCACTTCAAGTCTTTCTAGAAAGTATCTAATGATAATAATATAGCATGTGATACTGAACCTCCAGTAACTGGATCCAAATGGCATTCTTTTGAGATGCATCTAGAGATTGAATTGAAGAGTCAGCCATGAGATGAATCACAGTAAATATGATCTTTCCTTTTGCTACTTTACAAAAAAGTACACATGTAGCAGGAATTATTGGATCCTGATTTGTATCACACTAGCATCAAAATACAAAGACCAGTAGGGGTTCAGTATCACATTGCTTACTGTTTTAAATAATCAGCAATCATGGAAAACAATTTATTCCAACCATACAACAGAAACAAAACATGTCAACACAGATAAAATTGTTACAGAGGGGTAAAGGATTGATTCAATGGTGCAGCTTTAATAACTCACATTATCCATATTAATTAATTGTAGCCTGAGTTGTGTCCCTATCTCTGAGCCAGAAGACCCATGTTCAAGTCTCCATAAAGTATAGAGGCAGAATTAGGCCATTCGCCCATCAAGTCTACTTCACCATTCAGTTATGGCTGATATGTTTCTCAACCCATTCTCCTGCCTTCTCCCTGCAACTTTGATCCCCTTACTAATCAAGAATCTCTCTGTACCTTAAAAACACCCAATGACTTGGCCTCCACAACCACAGATTCATCGCCCTCTGGCTGAAGAAATTCCTCATCTCAATTCTAAAGAGTCATCCCTTCAATCTGAGCATATTCCCTTGGGTCCTAGTCTGTCCTACCAGTGGAAACACCTTCTCCATGTCCACTCTATCCAGGTCTCTCAGTATTCTGTAAATTTCAATGAGACTCCCCTGACATCCTTCTAAACCGCTTTGGGTACAGACCCAGAGTCCTAAACTGCTCCTCATATGACAAACCCTTCATTCCTAGGATCATTCTTGTGAACTTCCTCTGGACCCCACTAAGGCCAGCGTATCCTTCCTTAGATTACAGCCCAACACTGCTCACAATATTCCAAATGCGGTCTGACTAGAGCCTTATATAGCCTCAGAAGTACATCCCTGCTTTTGTATTCTAGCCCTCTTAAAATGAATGCTAACATTGCAGCTTCCTTCCTACCTACCAAATGAATTTGCATGTTAACTTTAAGAGAATCCTGAACTAGGGCTCCTAAGTACCTATGTGCTTCAGATTTCCAAAGGCTTTCCCCATTTAGAAAATAGCCTATGCCTCTATTCTTCCTACCAAAGTACTTAACCTTGCACTTACCCACACTGTATTCCATCTGCTGCTTCTTCGCCCACTCTCCTAGCCTATCCAAGCATTTCTGCAGCCTTCCCACTTCCTCAACACCACCGTCCTCCAGCTATCTTGTATCATGTTCAATCTTAGCAACAGTGTCCTCAGTTCCTTTGTCTAGTCTCACCTACTCCAAAGGTGTGTCATAATATGCCTGAATAGGTTGATTAGGAAATACATATATTAATGACTGGGTGCTGTTGTGGAGTGGGTAGTAATGTTCCTACCTCTGTTCCAGGAAGCCTGGGTTCAACACCCACCTATCACTTTCATAACATGTCTGAACAGGTTGTTTAAAAAGTAATGGCATAGGCTGACGTCCATTTGGACGCATTTTAAAGTCTACAGATCACATGAAGCAACGGGAGAGAAGCACGCCTCATGAGGATGTAGATAATCCAGTAAAATGGTTAGATGAAATTTAACATGGAGAAATGCAAAGTGATACCTTTTGGTAGGAAGAATGAGAAGAAGTGAACTATATGGCGCAATTTAAGACACTGCAGCAACAGACACACAATGGATGAATCTACTTGCTCACAAATCCTTCAAGGTGGCAGAACAAGTTGAAAAGGATGCTTAAAAAGCAGATAATCTTTGGTTTTATTTAAAAGAGACAGTGTATAACAACAAGCTAAATGCAGGCTAGGTTCAGATGGAATAATTCACTTATTTCTGGGAACTAGACTTTCAGAATGATCCAATGTCTTAGAGAGTGTGCAGCAGAGATTTACTAGAATAGTCAAGGGATTTTTGATATAATGTTTATTACAATGCACTTTGGAATGAAGATCTTGCAGTCAAAGACATTGAGTAAAGACTAGAGAAACTGTAATTGTTCTCGCTAAAGTTGCAAAGTATGTTGTTAAGATTGTGAATTGCAGATTTAGTTGATATACATCACAACTCTTAATTTATATCAATAAAAATGGTGAAATACATGTTTAAAAAGCCAGAATGGCAGTGGCGTGAAATTTGGACATTTTCAGATTTTTATGCTTAACCATACTACAACCTTGACTGAAGTTATTATGCAATTTTTATGGGGCAGAAATCAATTGTTAGGAAAAACAAAAAGTGCAGAAAGTTCAGGACAGCTGTGATCTGGAGTAGTTTTGATCAGCTCCAGAAGTCAGACAGGAATTCCTCAGAGAGGAATTTCACAGAATTTTCTCCAAGTTGGCCTTTGTTTTTATCTAGCTTTCACCTGATGAAATTGCATGTGTTTAGAGGAGGTGGAGATAGTGTATTTTGTTTTAAACAAGCTATCATAATTGTGGGAAATAGGATGAATAAATTAGAAGATTCTTAATATTCATTATGGTTTATACTTTGACATGTTTGTAGAAGACTAAGGTGTTGAATTGCTGTGGATGTTCTGATCACCTGTCTTTGGTGGAAGGTTAGCAGAAAAATCTTTACTGAACTTTGTACCTGATATAACTATTAGAGTTAGGCTTTCATAAAGATAAAGGTTATTTTCTCTTAAGTACTTGCAAGGAACAGAGGCCAGTGAATCACAAGCCTACAGACATGATATTCCATCCATTTATTTTAACTATTTCTATTAGTATCTCTAGCCAAACATCAAAGATAAAAAGATTTGTGAATTTAACTCTTTAATCAACTTTAAACCATGTTCCATTCCATGCCTCATTACAACAGAATGCTCATTTTTAGCAGTTATATAAAAAACATGACTGTGGTACATCAGCTACTTACCCCATGCCACACCAGCTGACACTGCAGCAAAATAACTTCTCTCCATTTGTTGAATAATACGATTGTACGAACTATACAGTGCAATTCCTTGCACACACATCCAAGCAAAGGACGACAGAAGGAAGAAATGTAAAAACCATGTTGATGCAGTACAGAAGGGATTCTCAGTTTGTGTCATGTTATTCTGATCAGGTGTAGCATTTGCCCAGTCACTGTTTATTGCCCCAACTAAGAAGGTGATGTACACCCCCAGAAGGGCAACCGACAGATTTATTTGAAGTTTTCCATTCACACTTCTCCGATAGTCCCTTGATTAAAAATTAAATGAAATTAGACAATGCTCAAGCTGTATACTATAGCAGAAAATTGTTACGTTAGGCATTTTACCCTATTCCTCTGATCCCACATTGAGTGTCGTAAGAAAAGTGTAATCTCATCTTTCTGCTTCATATTGGATACCTGGACCCTTTCTGTCGTCCTGAAATTAGCTGTAAATTCTAGCTGACAAGTAGCCTGTAGCATGATTGTGCAATGCAACTGAAGCAAGACAAAACATGATTGATCCTCTGTTCCCATTTCCCAATTCCTAAAATTCATGGCTACACCTTAAAACATGCAGGCAGATGAAGTGACACTTTGATCATACTCCCATTTTCTTTCAGGCCAGAGAATATGAAGAGAGTAGCCAAAAAAAATGTTCATTTCAGCGGCTAGGAATTGGTGTAAAGGTTATCTGCCTATGCTTCCAAGTACAAAGAGGTAGCCCTTTTGCACAGGATCAGCTGACCAGAAACAGAAGTGAGTTCCAATAACATTAAGCAGAATGATTTCAGATGTACTCCCCAAGTCGAAAGGAAAAGTACCCCTTCACCTTAATTTGATTTCAGTTCGCTGAGAAGGCAGAAAGATCCATGTGGGATTACTCCCATGAAATAAAAAGATTTTCCTGAATAAAATTTGATTAAGATTATTTTTAACACTTCACATGCTATGTTTTTGCACTCTTCTAGCTGAAACTCCTTTTTACATGAAAGTAATTCAACCAATGTTATAATTCTTAATAGGGACAATTTTCATGCCAGTTAGAGCTCAGATTCTGCTGACATCCAGTTTATTATTACTTTGGTAGGAACTTGAAATGGCTAGGCCAAACTATTGCCTGAAGTCCCAGACAGCATGTGGAAATTGGAGTGTTTTGTTATTAATAGAATTCAAATTTGAACTATTATGGGTGGATATTCATCACACAGGCTCCATTCATTGAGCAGCCTACATACTTGACCTTAAAGGGAAAATTGCTGGCTGTCCAGAAAAGGGTAATACAATGTTTTTTAATTGGTTTTTGTGGGATCTGAAGAAATAACAAAAATCCATCCACTTCCAATGAACCTACTTCCCTGATATTCCCTTTCATGCTTTCAAACTGTCCCAGTGGAGCACCATGAAGAAGCCACCAAATTTCCCATCATCCTGAATCAACAAATGGCACCAACTGCTTCAGCCAGTTTGCTGCTGGTTTTCATTTGACTGTGAAAATTGTTCTTGCCTCTATTCACCTCCAACCCAGTTGGCCCAATAATTCCAAGGAACGGGTTATGCCATTTTTACTTTGTTTTCTTTATTCTTTCATGAGATATGAATATCATTAGCATGGCCCATATTTGGCATCTATCTCTAATTTCCCTTGAACCATTTCAGAGGGCTATTAAGAGGTAACCACATGACTGTGGTCTGGAGTCCCAAAGAATATCAGTGAACCATTTGGGTTTTTGTAATAGTCAATGGTAGTTATATGTCACCATTGCTGACACTAGTGTTATAGTCTAGATTTTCTTTAATTAATTGAATTTAAATTCCACCAGCTGCCATGGTGAGGTTTGAACTCTTAGTCCCAGGCAATTAACCTAGACCTCTTGATCATCAGATCAGTGACATTGGCAATCTGCTACCATCAACGCCAGTGACATTACATTACAAATGTCTCAACAGAAGAAACTTCAGGCTTCTTAGGTATAATAACAAAAGACATAAAGTTTCTTACCTCATCCAGATTGGTACAATAATTGTTGCCAGGAGTCCCACGATGGATAACGTACATCCAATATATGAAATTGTGTCTAAATATTGTAAAGTTTTACTTTTAACGGTCTGTAAACAAATTATACAAACAATATTTAACCTCAATCTAACAGCTTATTATTACACGTCATAAATATCACTGAAATAGCAGACGCCAAATTAGATTATGCTAGATTGTACAATTGTTTTTATACTCATTATTCCTCCTAAACAGCAATACTGATTTATTAAAGCTTTTTAGACAGTTACATGAAGATCAATTTCTTTACTGATCAAGTAAAATATTGTTACGTCTTATAAACACAGTTTAACTTTGTAAATTAATTAAGGTACCTATTAGCACATAGTCATACTAAACAATTTTAGTACATTACGTCGCTGGAAATGTACACTTGTTCTCCAGAGTTCCTTAGCCAAACACCCAAACTGTGATGAACTCATAATCCAGAACAAGGCTAGAGTATGGAAGAAAAAGTCTGCTGACGACGAGCAGAAAGTATACTGAGAAGTGTGGTAGAAGTCGAAAATTATTCTTGTTTGAGGGCTCCCTCTTGAAATTTTCTTTAAGTCTACCTTTTGATTTTCAGGGCATTGAGGAGCTTCATTTTGAATCTCTCTAACTCTTTCTTTAGAAGCTACACTCAATTAGTAACAATACCTTCTGTAATTGTGATCATATATGGGGCATTTGGACACAGAAGCAGAAGTAGAAGAATTCATCAATACCTTCAATTGCCATCATCACTCCATCAAAATTATTCACAACATAAAATGAAAATATTATATTCCTAAATACCACAGGTATTTAAATTGGCACAAGACAACAGGCGTAGGTGAGCAACAATTTTGTTTAAAACAAAAACTGATACACAGTTCAACACTCAAAACACCATCATTCTAAACATGCTTTCCATGGACAGGTGAGGTCTAAGGTAAACATTTGTACATTTGTCTCTAACACAGTCACTAATCCTTACATAGCACATATTGTGTGATAACACAAATTCAAAACCCTGAAAAATAAAACTGCTCAATAGAAGTTGGTTGATAGATGGTGTTTATTCCAACAGCACCTATTGTATTTCTCCTCATATAGTAACTCCTGAACTCCTACAGCCTTAAACTTGAGTGTCCATGTTTATTTGTTCACAGCCACCTTTCACAAATTGTAGCCTCGCTTCTTCCCTGGATTCTGGCCTCCCAGGGTCACTTCCCAGGCCCCACCTGTAGGAGCCTCACTTGCCTCTTCCTTTTCCCTTCCCTCCCCATCCCTTACAGTCAATGTTCTCACTTCCCTTCACCCGTTGCCTTGCTTATCATTTCCTGCTACTTCCAGCTTCATCAGCCTCAGTAATTCTGCCCTTGCTGCTCTGATGATCTCACTGCTGGTCAACCATAGGCTTCTTCCGTCCTGTAGTTCATGAGAAGGAACCAGCCTTTGATTGGAGGAGCATCTTCTAAGAGATTCTATCCACTCTTTTTGTAGGGGGGTTGACTTTTCTCCATTTGGCTTCCTCCATGATTAAATATGCCCAGGGGTTATGGATGCTTTGGACGCATGTTCACCCATGGCTGACTATATTTTGAGCATTGAAGTGCAAAATAATGGGTATAATTCTACTTTTTAGCTTTGTCTCAGCAGTGATTAGAGAATAACCCATCCTTTCTGTAAGTTTGCAGCTTGTTATTCCAACAGTTGCACAGCCAGACAACATATAGTCTGCTTATTGAAACATTAATCATTCGAACTCTAATTTCAAACAGTGCCATTGTGCTGTGGATTAAACTGAAAGAAACGAGACAAAAATCTTAATTGAAACTGCAGTAAAGGTATCACTCCCAATTGTTTGCAATTTCATTAATTGCTCCCACAACCATCCTACAGCTTGTGGGAACCAAATTACCTTCCCAAACTATCAATGTGAACGACTGCACTCAACCCCATCCCTGTTGTGCCAAAGTAAAAATCTACATCTGATGTACCGCCTTCTTCCAACATTATTGCTACCAGACAGAGAGTGCCTAAAGCATATTCAGAGAAGAGCAAATTTAAGTGATTTTCATGGAATAGCAAGCACACAGAGAAATTAAGTATAATATTGCTACATCTATCATGGGAATCATTAATTACAGTTCTAGATTTCTGATGCTTGTATTATTGACTAAGTGGCAAAGGCACATGAAGCTCAAAAAATGAGAATATATTTGATGAGACACAAGAACAGAGGACATTGTCCCATAGGGATAGGGAAGTCTTACTGCAACTGCACAATCTGCTGGTGAGATCACATTGGAAGTACTGTGAGCAGATTTCTTCCCTTTGTACAAGGAAAGGTATCATTTCACTGGACGCAGTTCAGGGAATGTTCACTAGTATGATCCCTGGTATGGATGAGATTTCATATAAGCAAAAACTAAACAGGTTGGGATTCCACTCATTGGAGTTTAGGAGAATGAGGGATAATCTCATTGAAACATATAGGATTCTTAAGAAGCTTTACAGGGTAAATGCTGAGAGGATGTTTCCCTTCATGGAAGAGTCGAGGACAAGAGGGCTTGACTCAGAATAAATAGGTGTCAATTTAAGACTGAGATAAGAAGGATTTATTTCTCTCAGAGGATTGAGAGCCGTTGGAACTCCTTGTTACAGAATACTGTGGGGTTGGAGTCCTTGTGTACATTTAAGGCTGAGATAGATTCTTGATCAGCAGGGGAATGAAGGGTTACAGGGAAAGGGCAGGAAAGTGGACATGAGGAGTATCAAATAAGTCATGATTCTATTGAAAGACAGAGCAAGCTTGAGGAGCCGAACAGCCTACTCCTGTTCCGATTTCCTATGGTCTTGCAGTCAGTTCTTGAATATAAAGCAAAAATGATCACATATATCAATGCATAATTACTCATGTATGTGGATGAACATGTTTGACTTGGTAACTACACGGCATGAAGGCAAGCCCACCCTTAGTACACTGTTATCAGTACAAAAAAAAAAGATGAGGTGAATTACTTCTCACCATGAGAATTGCAAAGTTTGTCAAATGAGTACAGCTACATGTAAGATGTGTTGCACTGTCATCTACAAGACAACATCCAACTTTTGACCATTGTCCAACGGAGTAATTCCAGAAGACACATTCATAACTTTGTGAATAAAATCCATCATTTAGGTCCTACAATTAAAGAAAAATTGGAATTCAGATCTGGAAACATATTTTCTGCAGCCTCTCCTGGGCTACAAACCTGTTATTTTACCACAGCATTCTTTTCATCAATAACCTTACAAAGCTTATGATATCATTATGAAATTTGCATTTTCTCTCAGTGACCATCCTTTGAGTCTCCTTTTTATATTCTTAGCATAAGCAGGAAGAGGAAAGAAACACAGGAATTTTATAGGAAAAAATCTAAGTTGAAGAAAAAACAATTAAGGAATGAGTCCCATTTACCTATTGGAAATCCCAATGTATCTACAGTGCAGTCACTAATCTGTTTAAAGTAGTTTGGTTTGTCAGGTTATTGTGAGAGACATGATTGGATGCTAAAGTTCACAGGAACAGGAGTGAGCTTTCCATGGATGCAGGACTGATTTTTACCTCTGGTCTATTTTCCTTTGATACATTTACCTATCAAAAGTCTACTAATCTCATCTCTTTCATGTCCAAATGTCCCCACATCTCCCAGACTTTTAGGAGGAAGAATTCCATATCTCTAATAACCAAGTGCTTACTGATTTGTCTACAAGGCTCAGTTTTAATTTTAAGATTTTTAAAATTTGTTTATGAGATGTGGGTGACACTACCTAGGCCGGCATTTACTGCCCTTCCCTAATTACCCAGAGGGCCATCAAGAGCCAACCATCTTGCTGAGGGTCTGGAGTTACATGTAGTACCAGACGAGATAAGGCCAGATTTCCTTCCCTAAATGGCATTAATGAACTAGGTGACTTTTTTTTTAATGACAGTTGATAGTAGTTAGATGTTCACCATTAAGCTGCTTTATAGTCTAGGTTTTTACTAAATTGAAACTTCACCATCTACCGTAGTGGGATTCGAACCTATATCCCCAGAATATTAACCAGAGTCTCTGGATTACTCGGAACATGACCACCTCCCAGGTCACAATTTTCCCACTAGGGCCGTAGGTTTCTCTACCCTATCAATTATTTTCAGTATTTTAAAATTCTCGATCAGATTACATCTCAATCTTCTTACTCAACAAAATACAAGCTAACTTTTATTAAATGTAGGCTATGTAAATCTAGTAGCCATTAGGAGAAAGGTAATGCACAGTACTAATATATAAATTAAACAATATGGTGCCTTTTGGTATATTAAGGTAATAATGCAAAGTCCTGTTTTACTTCAGCCAACTTATTGGAGTATTAAAAGTCCATTCCCAATCTATATTCCTCCGCAAAGAAAATTTCATGGATTAGATTTCTCATCTTCACTGCTGAATTTTCTGCAAAACCAGGACTAGAAGGACGGAAGATGGACAGCCTAGATAGAATAGACGTGGAGAAGATGTTTCCACAAGTAGGAGAGATTAGGATCCAAGGGCACACCCTCAGAGGGAAGGGACAACACTTTAGAACTGAGATGAGGAGGAATTTCTTCAGCCAGAGATTGGTTAATCTATAAAACTCATTGCCACAAAAGGCTGTGGAAGCCAAATCATTAAGTGTATTTAAGACATAGATGGATAGGTTCTTGATTGGTAAGGGTGTCAAAGGTTACAAGGAAAAGGCAGGAGAAAGGGGTTGAGAAATACATTAGCCATGATCGAGTGGCGGAGAAGACTCAGTGAGCTGAATGGCCTAATTCTGTTCCTATTTCTTATAGTCTTATGACTGTTGGACCCTCAGACACATGCTCCACCCATCATTTCATCTTTCTGATTTCCTGCATGAACAAATGGCTCAAATGCAAACCATCCATGCAGTATGAGCAAATAAAAACATGGTAAGTTGCCATCTTCTAGGTAAAATAAAATTAAACTGAACATCAGTCTACCCTCCAGGTGGAAGTAAAAGATCCTATTTTGAATTTCGAAGATCAGGGGATTTACCCAGTATGTTCTGTAAAATATTTCACCTTCAATCAACATTACCAAAACAGAATGACCTCTTTCCTCACTGCAACAATTCTATGATTCTGAGATTACCTAATTATTGTCACATTACTCTTTGGGGAGCTTTCTGTGCACAAATTAACTCATACATTTCCTACACTGCAAAAACAATTACACTTCACATGTACTTCATTAGCTTTAGGGCACCTTGGGACCTTTGAGATATGATAGGTGCTATGATAAATGAAAGTCTTTCTTCCTTTATGAACAGATGTGCTTATAATAAACTAATTTATTCCACATTGGATCAAAAAGTATACTTCTAAGCTAAATGAAAAACACTGATTGCATTTTACATTGTCCCACTACCTTCTCATTCCCAACTATATAATTATCAACTATTTTACCTTCTTCCTTAATTTCATTGTCACTGGTGTTTCAAACAAATTAGTTATTTCATTAACGACAGCAGATATTACTTGAGTCTTCATCACAAAACTGTTTTTCTTTTTAGGAGTTTGAAAGAATGAGGCATCCTTATAGAGCACAAATCCAAACTGAGTATCAGGGTCTGATTTAAGGATAAGAAAAAAGGCAGAAACATGTAACTGAATCAAAACATTATGATCATTCATTAGTATTCAACAAAGCATCTTCTAAATTTATCATAAAAGGTAGAATGTTGTCAGTTATAGTCCTCCTTTCAAAATTTGATATTGCCGAAAATAATCATTAAAATAAGACAATATTTATGCACAAAGCATGCCACTGCTGTTGCCAATATCTAGTTCATGTCTCGTATGCTTTGGAGTATAATTTCTAGATTTAAGAATTAAAATAAAAATTGGGTAAATATAATTAACCAAGCATTGAGTCCATTAAAGTTAAAGGTTGGGATCAATTGAAATAAGAGGTTAACTGTTATAAAGGTAAAATCTTAAACAGGAGGTGAGTTTATTTAACTAAAGAACTGGAGAAATGATGTTCTCAAAACTTGAAATAAGTGTGGATCAGGTAAATGTTTTCATTTTGGAAGCTAGTATTAATTTAAAAGATTTTAAGGGTTTTTAAATCAATTTCTTTCTTTTAAGATCAAAAAAGGAAATTTAAATAAGGAATACCTAACCTAAAGCCTGTTTGAAAACATCCCAGCGCTTGTTGCATCATCATGGGAATAGGTGGAGCTTAAGCGGTCCTCTGCTTTCAATTTATCTGGATGTTTGCTGAAAGAGTTAGGTGCAACTTGAAATTGCTGTATGTTATTTGCAGATTGCTGTGTAATCTTAGTTAATCTCAGTTTGGATTTCATGGGGAATAACAAAATAGAAGATTGCCTAGTTTAAAGTTGTTGGAAAAATTTACAATGGTCCTCACAGAATCTTGGAGTAAAAGATGGTGCAAGGCAGATTAGCTTAGCAATAAAGAAGGTAAAACTTCATGGGATCGAGTGTAGCTTGACAAGTTGGATTCAAAATTGGCTTGGTGATAGGAGACAGAGGGTGATGGTAGAAGGCTGTTTGTGTGACTGGAGGCTGGTGTGCAGTGGCATACCACAGGGATCAGAGCTGGGTCCCTTATTCTTTACGATATTCATAAATGATGTAGATGAGAATGTGGAGGGAGACCATAAGCAGTTTGTGGATGATATGAAGATTGGCCAGGTGGTTAACAGTGAGGAAGATGATCTTAGATTACAGGAGCTTGAAAATGGATTTGTCAGATAGGTATATCAGTGGCAGGTGGAATTTAACCCTGACAAATGCAAGGTTTTGCACTTTGGAAGAAGAAACAAGATGAGGGAGTATTTAATGAATGGCAGGACATTGGGTAGCTTAAAGTAACAGAGGAATCTTGGGGTAATTATTCACAGATCCTTGAAGTCGGCAGAGCCAGTGAGTAGGATAAATAAGGAGGCATATGGGACACTTGCTTTCATCAATTGTGGCACAGAGTATAAGACCAACGAAGTAATGATGGGATTGTACAGAGCGTTGATCAGGCCACAGCTGGAGTACTGTGTGCAGTTCTGATCACCTCACTACAGGAAGGATATGACAGCCCTAGAGAGGGTACAGAGGAGGTTCACCAGGATGTTGCCTGGAATGGATAAATTGAGCCATAAGAAGAGACTAGATAGGCTTGGATTGTTTTCTCTACAGCAGAGAATGAGGGAAGATATGATTGAGGTGTACAAGACAATGAGGGATATGGACAGAATGAATAGAGAGCAGCTGTTCAGCTGTTCCCTTTGGTTGATGGGTCAATCATGAGAGGGCATAGTTTTAGGGTAAGGAGCAAGAGATTTCAAGGGGATTTGGGAACAACCTTTTTCACTCAGCAGGTGGTAGGAATCTGGAATACACTGTCTGAGAAGGTAGTGGAGATTGGAAACCTTGCAATCTTTAAAAAATATTTGGATGATCACTTCAAATATCATAACATTCAAGGATATGGGACAAGTGCAGGATTGGGATTAGTGCACTCTTTCTGGTAAATATGTTGGTGCAGACTCGATAGGCTAGAGGGACTTTTCTGCGCTGTATGAATCTAAGAATCAATGAAAATGTGAGGTGATCCATTTGGAAGAAATAAGGAGCACTCAATGAATGGCAGGACACCAGGAAGCTCAGAAGAACAGAGTAATCTTGGATTGACTGTCCATCGATCCCTGAAGATGCCAGATTAGGTGAATATTATAGTTATGAATGCGTATGGGACACTTGCATTTATCAGTTGAGGCATAGATTGGCAGAACAGGAGTGTTATGTTGGAGCTGAACAGAATTTGGATTTGGCCACAGTCGGAGTACAATATGGTAAGGGGTGCAGAGGAGATTCACCAGGATCTTGCCTGGGATGGAGGACTTCAGCTGTGAAGAGAGGCTGAATAAGCTTGAGTTGTTTTCTTTGGAGCAGAGAAGGATGAGGGGGACTGAAGTGAGGTGTATGAGATTGTGAGAGGCATGGTCAAGGTGAATAGGAAGCAGCTGTTCCCCTTGGTCAAAGGGTCAAGAACAAGGGGAAATGCTGCTAAAATTAAAGGTAAGGGGTTTAGAGGGGATTTGAGGAAAAATGTTTTACCAAGAGGGTGGTAGGGGTCTGGGGTACACTGTTTGCGAGGATAGTTGAGGTGGGTAACCTCATCACCTTTAAAAGGTACTTAGATGAACACTTGAAGTGTCATTGCAATCAAGGCTATGTGCCAAGTGCTGGAAAGTAGGACTAGTGTAGATTCAGTGTAGCTTTGGTGGGAGAGATACTGTGAACTGAAGGGCTTTTTCTGTATATTTCTCTGGTTCTATTGAGAAGGCAACCATGGTAAAGATCTAAGGCAACCATAGTTATGAAATAGTAAACAGAAATCTTAATTCTGAAAATAACAGAAACCCAGAAAATTAGTTTCCAGAGGCTGTGACATGCCTATGGTTGGCCCCAAGAGACATAATAGTTAATCCGTCCTTTAAGGAAAGGGTTTGTGAAAGTTCAAACTAAAGCTGAGTGCAAAACAAGCATAATTATAATTTAAAGTGTTAAGGAGGATTATTTTCTTAATTCTTTTATTAAAAATAAAACTTTTCTTTTAAAATGTGAAGTCTGATGGTTAATGGTTTTAATGGTTAAAACAAGGGTCTAGATATAAAATGCCCTGCCAGGTGTGGTTTGGACTGACACTAAAATCAGCAGCTAGACTACCATATATAAAGAATAATTCAGGATCAATTAAGCTCATTAAAAGCTGGCCAAAATTACACTGTCCATGCCATAGAGTGGTTGGTTTGGGAAGTCAGGGGGTAGCAGGCAATCTGCTTCCTTTTCAAACTATTTAAATGACAGGAAGGAAGAAGAGCTACAATCACTGGAGGATGTTCTTTGCCCATCAGATTGCCTAGCAGTTCCTGAAGGTGGGACTAAAGGCCCCAGTAGGATCTAGTTTAGCCTGTCCATGGCACTGTTTCACTGTTGGTGTGCTTCTAGCCAGCCAGTTGAATGCAATAACCTCTGAGCTGTTTGAATTGCATTCAGCTGAGTGTTGCTCATCAGTTTCCCAACTAAGTGTACCCATCGCCATTGGCAAAAATTTTAATTTCCAAAAGTAATAAAAGGTAAAGGAGACTTCACCATAGTTTTACTGGGCCATAGGGCTGCTCTCTCATCAGAGAGAGATGACTGCTCATAGTCTAACCTGAGGGTTACCCTATCCTAGGTGAGGGGAGATGTTGAAAAGGAGGGTCTTTAGTAAATTTAACCAGTGTGGGAAATGAAACCACGCTGTTAACATCACTCTAAATTGCAAACCAGCCATCCTTGTCTTCCAAAACACATGAACCGGACATTCACAACATTTGCATCAAAATATTCCAGCATCCTTTCAAAAAAACACAGTTCAGTTTGCATTACCAAATTAACACACTTTCACCAATTACTGATTATGAGTCTTATTTTTTCAATCACATGAACTAGAAACAAAAATATCCTTACTGAAAGAATTGTTTCGTAAAAATATGTATGCCTCCACAGAGCTGGGGTTGATGTCATTTTCCTTGTCTACAAGATTGATTTTATTGTTCCCCGAGACATTGAAAGTACCTACAGACATGCAACAGAGCAAGGAAAAAGTTACAGTAATAATCCGCAGGGGCCATATTTACAAAATGGGCTCAGGAACCCATCACTTGGATGAATTCTGGCTCCTGGCCCCTCACCTCAGCTGCATCAAACACATTATACAATCTTTGATAGTAAAGGCTGGACTGAGAGATTGCAGTTAGAACATAAGAACCAGGAGCAGGAGTAGGCCATCTGGCCCCTCGAGCCTGCCCCGCCATTTAATAAGATCATGGCTGATCTTTTTGAGACTCAGCTCCACTTAACCGCCCACTCACCATAACCCTTAATTCCTTTACTGTTCAAAAATTTATCTAGCCTTGCCTTAAAAACATTCAGCGAGGTAGCTTCAACTGCTTCACTGGGTAGGGAATTCCACAGATTCACAACCCTTTGGGTGAAGAAGTTCCTCCTGACCTCAGTCCTACATCTGCTTCCCTTTATTTTGAGGCGATGCCCTCTAGTCCTAGTTTCACCTGCTAGCGGAAACAACCTCCCTGCCTCCACCTTATCTATTCCCTTCATAATCTTATATGTTTCTATAAGACCTCCCCTCATTCTTCTGAATTCCAATAAGTATAATGCCAGTCTACTCAGTCTGTCCTCATAATCCAACCCTCTCAACTCTGGAATCAACCGAGTGAACCTCCTCTGCACCCCCTCCAGTGCTAGTATATCTCTTCTCAAGTAAGGAGACCAAAACTGCACACAGTACTCCAGGTGTGGCCTCACCAGGACTCTATACAGCTGCAGCACAGCCTCCCTGTTTTTAAACTCCATCCCTCTAGCGGCAGACAAAATTCCATTTGCCTTGTTAATTACCTGCTGCACCTGCAATCCTACTTTTAGCGATTCATGCACAAGGACACCCAAGTCCCTCTGCACAGCAGCGTGCTGCAATTTTTTACCATTTAAAACATAGTCCATTTTGCTGTTATTCCTACCAAAATGGATGACCTCACACTTATCAACATTGTACTCCATCTGCCAGACCTTTGCCCACTCACTTCGACTATCTATATCCCTCTGCAGACTTTCAGTGTCTTCGCACACTTTGCTCTACCACTCATCTTAGTGTCATCTGCAAATTTTGACACACCACACTTAGTCCCCAACTCCAAATCATCTATGTAAATTGTAAACAATTGAGGTCCCAACACTGACCCCTGAGGCACACCACTAGCCACTGACCACCAACCAGAAAAACACCCATTTACCCCTACTCTTTGCTTTCTACTGGTCAACCAATCCTCTATCCATGCCAATACACTGCCTGTAATACCATGAAACTTTATCTTATGTAGCAGCCTTTGGTGTGGCACCTTGTCAAATGCCTTCTGGAAATCCAGATACAATTGTTGGATGAGAACATGTACATTTTTATTTTGTACAAACCAAATTTTGTTCACGGTTTATACTTGGCATTAAACTGAAACCTACTTGATGAGGTTGCCAGCTTTAAGCAAGGATTTAACAAGGCGTTCAGTGGAATAGCAACTGAACTTAAGAACATAGAACAAGGAACATAGAACAGTACAGCACAGTACAGGCCCTTCAGATGTTGTGCTGACCTATTACCCTACTCTAAGATCAAACCACCGTGCATACCCTACATTTTACGGTCATCCATGTGCCTATCCAAAAGTTGCTTAAAAGTCTCTAAAGTATCTGACTCCACTACCACTGCTGGCAGCGCATTCCACACGCCCACCACTCTCTTTGTAAAGAACCTACCTCTGACATCTCCTCTACACCTTCCTCCAATCACCTTAAACTTATGCCCCCCTGTAATAGTCATTTCCGCCCTAGGAAGAAGTCTCTGGCTATCCACTCTATCAATGCCTCTCATCATCTTGTACACCTCTATCAAGACACCTCTCATCCTCCTTCACTCAAATGAGAAAAGCCCTAGCTCCCTCGACCTTTCCTCATAAGACCTGCCCTCCAGTCCAGGCAGCATCCTGGTAAATCTCCTCTGCACTCTCTCTAATGCTTCCACATCCTTTCTATGATGAGGCCACCAGAACTGAACACAATATTCCAGGTGTGGTCTAACCAGGGTTTTATAGAGCTGCAGCATAACCTCACGGCTCTTAAACTCAATTCCTCTGCCAATGAAAGCCAACACACCATACGCCTTCTTAAAAACCTTATCAACTTGGGTAGCAACTTTGAGGGATCTATGGACGTGGACCCCAAGATCTCTCTGTTCCTCCACACTGCCAAGAATCCTGCCATTAACCCTAAATAAGAAGATGCTGGACTGGACCCTCATTAAGTGAGTCAATTCAGCATTTTCTTTTAGGAGCATCTAAAACTAGTCAACTTAGTGAACATAGAACTTGAGTACAACTTGCAATGGAGTGCCAGAGTTAAGTGATTAACTTAAGTGATTATGCAATTAATTAAGAGGGTAAAAGAAAGAGGTGTCTTTTTGCTTTTGTTTTTCCTAAACTTTTTCATGATGTGAAGGTGTCGATGTTAGACTGGGATGGACAAAGTCAGAAGTTACAAGACACCAGTTATAATCCAACAGGTTTATTTGAAATCACAAGCTTTCAGAGTGCTGCTCTTTCACCTGACAAAGGAGGCAACGTGTCAAAAGCTTGTGATTTTGAATAAACTTGTTGGATTATAATCTGGTGTTGTGTGGCTTCTGACTTAACGTTTTTCAGCCTCAGAGATCTGATTCTAAATCTGCTACAGGAGAAGAATCCAATTAGTTGGTGAGCATCTGAAAAGGAATGGAGGTCAATTAGCTCAGTTGGCTCACTGGCCCAGTTTGTAGTGCAGAGTGATGCCAAAAGTGTGGGTTCAATTTCTATACCAGCTGAAGTTACCATTAAGGACTCTCCTTCTCTAAATTTCCCCTTGTCTGAGGTGTGGTGATTTTTATATTAAACCAGTTGTCTCTCTCTAATGAAAGATCAATGAATGTTCTGGATAGGACTATGGCTATTTTAATTCTACCTGAAAATAGACTAAGTTTTATTTTATTCCTAAGGTTCAACATCGTATAGCAACTATTAATAAACAAAATATTAGTAGACATATATTTTAACAAAATAATTAAGCTGTCTCTTTGAACACCTTAAGAATGGCACGATAGATGATGGTCACAGTTGTTGCATATGGGAGTTCCTGGTTGCCAGTTTGGTGGAAAGCTAATGCATCTGCAGTAATTGTTTGAAGTTCAAGCATCTTCAACTTATGAGCTAGAGGCTGAATTACAGACAATGTGACAAATCAGGAAGGGCGTATTTACATGGATTCTCTGGACTAGGATGCAGTCACACCTCCTACTGCTGGGTTGTCTGATTTGGTCAGTGCTCAGGGACAGAGAGTGTGGCTGTGAGTGAGGCAGGTCAGGGATACAGATGACAAGAAGGCAGGAGCCTCAGTCTTTGCAGTTGTCCAAGAGGTTTAAGATTCCTTCAGCTTACTTGGATGAAAGTGAGGACCATATGGTGGCCGAGCTAACTGACCATGGCACACGGCAAAAAACCGAACGCACTTCAGATGCTGGAAATCTGAAACAAAAACAGAAATTGCTGGAAAATCTCAGCAGGTCTGGCAGCATCTGTGGACAGAAATCAGAGTTAATGTTTACAATCCAGTGACCCTTCTTCAGAACACATTTCTGTTTTTGTTTCTGACCATGGCACATGGTACAGGAAGCCATTCAAGAGGGGGAGCAAGAAAGAAACTAATGGTAGCAGGGGATAGTATAGAATTAGCCCATCATATCTGTACTACTGAAGATACACTAAATCTACATTAGTCCAATGTGTCTCCAGGGAGGCAATCGCAAAGTGGTATTATCGCTGCACTCTTAATCCAGAGACCCAGATACCATTCTGGGGACCCAGGTTCAAATCCCGGCATGGCAGATGGTGGAATTTGAATTCAATAAAAAATATCTGGAATTGTCAATCTAATGATGACCATGAATCCATTGTTGATTGTCAGGAAAAACCCATCTGGTTCACTAATGTCCTTTAGGGAAGAAAACTACCATCCTTACATGGTCTGGCCTACTTGTGACTCCAGACCCACAGCAATGTGTGGCTGATTCTGAACTGTCCCCTGGGCAATTAGCAATGGGCAATGAATGCTGCTCAGTCAGCGATGCCCTCATCCCATGAATGAATAAAAAAAGATTTCCAACCCTTGGCCCATAGTCTTGAATGTTATGGTATTTCAAGTGCTCATCCAAGTACTTTTTCAAGGTTGTAAGGTTACATACCTCAACTACCTTCTCAGGCGATGCAGTCCAGACTGCCACTATCCTTTGGATGAAAATAAACATTTCTTCAAATACCCTCTGAACCTCCTGCCTTTCAACTGAAAATTCTGCCCCCTTGTTATTGACCCTTCAACTAAGGAGACAGCGCTTTCTATTCAGCCTGTCCGTGCCATTCACAATCTTATACGCCTCTTTTAGGTCTCCCCACAACATTCTCTGCTCCAAAGAAAACAATAGATGCAACCACAGTTACAAACTTTAAAAGACATTTGGACAGGTACATGAATAGGAAAGGTTTAGAGGGATATGGGCCAAACGCAGGCAGAGAGTTTAGATTGGGAAACTTGGTCATCGTGAACAAGTTGGACCAAGGGATCTGTTTCCGTGCTATGTGACTCTATGTCCCTATGACTGTCTTCAAAGCTGAATATCTCCTTCTCAAGTAACATCCTGGTGAATCTCATATACACCCCCTCCAATGCAATCATGTCCTTCCTATAGTGCAGATTCCAGAATTGCACACAGTACTCCAGCTGTGGCCTAACTAAAGTCCTGGATATTTCCAACACAACAGCCTTGTTTTTATAATCTATACCTCATTTAATAAAGGCAAGTATCACATATGGATTCTTACATATCCTATTAACCTGCCATGCCCCCTTCAGGGATTTATGTACAAACCTGCCAAGCTCCCTTTGTTTCTCTGAGCTTCTTATTGTCTGTATTTCTTGAATACTTCCTTGACCTGTTACTTCTTCCAAAGTTCATCACCTCGCACTTGTCAGGATTAAATTTCATCTGCCAATCTGACCAAACTGTTTACATGTTTCAGAGATAGTAGGAACTGCAGATGCTGGAGAATCTGAGATAACAAGGTGTACAGCTGGATGAACACAGCAGGCCAAGCAGCATCAGAGGAGCAGGAAGGCTGACGTTTCGGGCCTAGA
>NC_063344.1:26622978-26624472 GCF_021869965.1 Rhincodon typus
GTCACCTCTGTTTTCTCCTCCACAGATGCTGCCAGACCTGCTGAGCTTTTCCAGCAACTTTCTTTTTGTTCTTGAATAATTTTATATTACTTCCACTGCACATCAGGAGTGTGACACACAAATTTGAGACCTGAGTTCATTAAAGAAGAGGTGACAAACCCAAAACTGCAGAGACTCTTCTTGTATTGAAACTTTGCCAAAGTGAATGCTTGTCACCTTTTACTTTTGATCGTGCTGATGTGTCCAACATCAGGGGGCGATCTTATGACCTAATTGGCAATAATGGTTGCTTGTGTTACAATGGGCATGAGCTGGGGACCCACCAGAAGAGGCAGAAAGAAAAGTCCCAGCCAACCATTTCTTAATGGCCAGTATCACCAGGCATTTGGCTGCCTTGTCCAAACTATGGGAACTTCCTCACTCTGGCCCCAACTCTTCATTTACATAGTGCCTCAATTCAGATAAACAAATTCTACAGGAATAATAAAAGCATTTATGATCTAAGTATCATCATAGGCTAAAGCTCTCATCTGCACCTCGGTTAAATACCCATGTCTTAAATCCTGCTTCATGTTTGGTGTAATCTTGGATATAAAACCATCATATCCTCAGGAACTTCAAGTTCCAAATCACTCTAGAAAATTCAATTGAATTTACACCCAATCACCCACCAGAATCACATGGCTACTTAGATGATTTATGGAGCAAACACAGCTCTCAAAAAAATCTGCAAGTTTATTTTTGAATCTCTAAGACATCTGGTATAACTTCAATAAGTACAACTTTTATAATGCATGCAATACTTCATGGCCTTGTAAGAATTATAGGCATTAATGCACAATGCATTCCTATAGGGGCTTGAAGCACAATACACAAGTGTTTTGCAAGATTGCACTGTGAGGAATGCATTCAATGTGAAAAGAGAGAACTAGATTTACACAAAGAATGCAAGGATAAATCGTAAAGCTGTTAGAAACAGACAGAAAACGTTGTGAAGGGCACCCCAAGACATGAGGCAAATAGAAAGGTAGAGCAAGAAAGAACAAATTAAGAGCGTAGAGAAAAATGATAAAAATTTCTTTTAAGAAGAGATATGTTGTTATTTTAGTAAACATAAATGGTATGGAAAAGAAATTTCAATAATAAGTAACTTGTTTTCATTAGGACTACATAGATTAAATGTATTCTACATAAATAAAAAGAGCAACATAATTTAAAACAATGGAATCAGTGGCTCATGTACTTACATTCGGTACAGTTTATTCCTGTCCAATTTGGAGGGCAAATGCAAACATAATTACATGGTAAAACAATGCATGTCCCATTGTGTTTGCATGGATCAGGCTCACACAGGTTTCTGGGAGCTGAGGTTATACTTCTGGTATTGGTTGATAAGGTTGTAGTTGTGGAGATAGTTGTTGAGGTTGTAGCTGAGGAGGTAGTTGTTGAGGCTGTAGTTGTGGGGGTGTTTGTTGAGGTTGTAATTGTGGGGGT
>NC_063344.1:26624482-26625672 GCF_021869965.1 Rhincodon typus
ATTGTGGGGGTGTTTGTTGAGGTTGTAATTGTGGGGGTGTTTGTTGATGTTGCAGTTGTCGAGGTGGTTGCTGATGTTGCTTCTGGAGTTAAGGTGATTACTGTTGCTGGAGCTGTTGATCCTGGAATTGACATTGCTGTAGTTTGTGCTGGTACCGTTTCTGAAAGACAACATATCTAAAATGTAAACATTACAGAGTCTAATGATGTGAGTGGCAGACCATCATTCCACTTCCACCATATTAACTTCCATCCACTCAATTTACACCAGCAAGTGGAAGCAGTAGATAGCATGTTAAAATGTACCTTTAGATTAGCTACTCCAGCACTATCCTACACATCTGTTTTAATTTCAGTCTTCACATGTGATTTCTTCACTAATTTACCAAGGGTGACTAAGTTATTTCAATAAGTAGACAGCACAGAAACAGACCCTTTGGTCCAACTCATCCATGCCGACCAGGTTTAATAAACTGAACAAATCCCATTTGCTTGTAATTAAACTTGACAGTATTTTTCCTGTTATTACTAAGCTACTACAATAAGACCATGAGATCATAAGAAATAGGAATAGGAGTAGGCCTTTTGACCCCTCCAGCCTTTTCCACTACTCAATAGGATATTGTTGATCCAACATTCTTCATATATACTTTCCTGCCCTGTCCCCATAACCCTTGATTCCACTACTTATCAAAAAACTAACACAGCCTCCACACATGGACTTTGCCCCCAAGCTCTTTGTGACAAATTGTTCCAAAAACAATGGTCCACGAACCGAGCGTAGGTGCTCCACAAAGGGGAAACCAAGTGGAGGCTTGGAGACCGCTTTGTGGAACACCAACGCTTGGTTCGTGACAAGCGACTGCACCTCCCAGTCGCGAACCACTTCAACTCCCCCTCCCACTCCTTGGACAACATGTCCATCCTGGGCCTCCTCCAGTGCCACAACGATGCCACCCAAAGGCTGGAGGAACAGCACCTCATATTCCGCCTGGGAACCCTGCAGCCCAATGGTATCAATATGGACTTTACAAGCTTCAAAATCTCCCCACCCCTGACCTCATCCCAAGACCAGCACCCCCTCTCATCCCCACCTCCTTGACCTGTTCGTCTTCCCTCCCACCGACTGCCCCTCGCTCCTCACTGACCAACCCCCATCCCAACTCTCTACCTACACTCACCTTTACTGGC
>NC_063344.1:26625682-26754163 GCF_021869965.1 Rhincodon typus
TGACCAACCCCCATCCCAACTCTCTACCTACACTCACCTTTACTGGCTTCATCACCGCCTCCTTGACCTGTCCGTCTTCTCTCCACCTATCTGCTCCTCTATCCACCTTATATCATCGCCTCCCCCTCTCTCTATTTATTTCAGAGACCCCTTCCCCTTCCCCATTTCTGAAGAAGGGTCCAGACCCAAAACGTCAGCTTTCCTGCTCCTCTGATGCTGCCTGGCCTGCTTTGTTCATCCATCTCCACATCTTATTATCTAGTTAGAAGATTGCTGTTTTCATGCAGCTTTACTTGTTAGTAACTACTTTTTGTCTTGAGGGTAGTAAAGATTTTTGTCTTAGTAAGTTGTGGCTAAATTTCTTCAATGGTTGACATGTGGTGTTGAACTCTATTCAAAACTTGATTGACTTGATTTGGATCTATGCATACTCTCAATTTTCCAGGTTCTTTCACTGCTATCATGCTGCTAATCCATTCTGTGGGATTACTCCATCCTTTACCAACTCTTCTATTTTGTCTTTCAGCCCAGACTTAAAAGTTGGCTCTTCTTGGGAGATGCTGAGTTAGTGTCTCACTCCTTTGCATTGGCCTTTCAGTTTTGTTTGTCTTCTTGGCATGAGTATTGTTCCATCCTATCCCTTCAAACTTAGCTCTGATGGCTTCATTTTCAGTTCACCATCTTGAGCAATCGCACAAACTTGTGAAGCTCATGACTTTGCACAAAGTACTGCTGTCTGCCTGATATTTGACTCTCACTTGACACGTTCTTCTCGTGGTCATCATTCAAACAGTCACAAACCATTTATCCACTAGACACCTGATAGTACCAACTAAAGGGATTCATCAGAATCATCAGTAAAAATCTCTCCAGCACAAATCTTTACAGGCTTGTGTTGTTTCTTTCCAGCTAAGCACTTGCATGCAAAATGATTCACTTTCATTTACATTTTCAAGTATAGTTCAGGTAAGATTCACAAAGAGTTTATTTAAAGTAGGTTCGTCTAACAGAAGAAAATTAAATAAAAGGTGAGATGAAGAAATGAGTGCCAATCATAGAGTATACTTTGTGTTCATATTGAAATTCATTTTCATACTATACCTGTTGGTAGCTCGGGTGTTGCATTGCTTGTTGTATTTAGTGATGTCTCATACTGTATTTTGGTAGTAGTAGCTGATGGAGAAGGCTTAAGAGATGGTGATGCATGATTTTCCCTATGTGTCGTTGTTTCTGGACCTAATGTGGGGAACAGGGTGTTCTCTGTTGTCCAGTTTTCCCTCTGTGTAGTCGTTTCTGATATTGTTGGGAATGTTGTGTTCAATGTTGTCAAGTTTTTACTCTCTGTGGTTGTTTGTGGAGCTAATGTCGGGAAAAGGGTGTTCACTGTTGTCCAGTTTTCTCTCTGTGTTGTTTCTGAGGTTTTTGGGAATGTTGTATTCACTGTTGTCCAGTTTTCCCTCTCTGTCGTTGTTTGTGGAGCTAATGTTGGGAAAAGGATGTTCGATGTTGTCCAGTTTTCTCTCTGTGTTGTTTCTGCTGTTGTTGGGAACGTTGTATTCATTGTTGTCCAGTTTGGACTCTGTGATGTTTCTGGAGCTAATGTTGAGAAGGTTGTATTCACTGTTGTCCAGTTTTCTCTCTGTGTTGTTTCTGCTGTTGTTGGGAACGTTATATTCACTGTTGTCCAGTTTCTACTCTCTGTCATTGTTTGTGGAGGTGATTTCGGGGAAAGGGTGTTCAATGTTGTCCAGTTTTCTCTCTGCGTTGTTTCTGAGGGTTTTGGGAATGTTGTAATCACTGTTGTCCAGTTTTCTCTCTGAGTTGTTTCTGAGGTTTTTGGGAACGTTGTATTCACTGTTGTTGAGTTTTCTCTATGAGTTGTTTCAGCTGTTGTTGGGAATGTTGTATTCACTGTTGTCGAGTTTTCTCTATGAGTTGTTTCTGCTGTTGTTGGGAATGTTGTATTCATTGTTGTCCAGTTTTCTCTCTGAGTTGTTTCTGCTGTTGTTGGGAACGTTGTATTCACTGTTGTCCAGTTTTCTCTCTTTGACTTTAATTCTGGAGCTGACATTAGGAAAGTCCTATTTACTTTTGCTTTGTTTTCTGCCTGATTATTCCTTCCTGATTTGCACTTGCTGTTCTCTGAACAGACTACTAATGGAAAGAGCCTTTGTTTTTCTTTTCTTTTCTGCTTTCTTGTTGTATACCCGGGGGTTTGTGAAAACGTTGATGGATGAGCTAGTGAAGGTTTCGCAGTACAATTCATATCGATGGATTCTTTGGTCATGTTCTCATATTCAATTGTATTAGTGGTGCTGTGATCAGTTTGTAAATTTGTTGCAGCAATACATTTCTATAAAAGGAAACCAGTAGATTTACGTCACATAAATACAGTCGCTCTGAAATTCTGAAGAATCTTGAATGGAAAGGAAGCAACTAGCAGTTCTCTTAGGAAACTTTCACGGTCCTCAACTATTATATTTATATTATGTTACAGTGTATTCATTATTGACTTAAGTAAGATAATAGAGAACCATATATCCAAATATGCCTTAGATATCCCTTAATCCTGGAATTGAGTGACTTGCAAGGCCATTTCAAAAGGTAAGCCAAATGTCATCCACATTACTGTGCGTCTGATGTCACAGTTACCAGACCAGGTGAAAGCAGCCATCTCCTTCCCTAAAGGACACTAGTGAATGAGATGACTTTTATAGCAATCAATGATGGTCCCATGGTCATCATCACTGAGACTAACTTTCAATCCCAGATTTTGATTCCTTGATTTTAAATTTCATCAGTGCCACAATGGGATTTGAACCTATAAGCATGAGTCCCTACATCTCTGGATTACTAATCCAGTGACATCACCAATAGAGTTTTACAGCATTACACCACTTAGTTTTAAGCTGGTTATCAAGAACCTATCTATTCTAATCAGCACATGGCCCAAAGTCTTGTATATTGTTGTGTTTCAAATATTCATCTGAACACTTCTTAAATGTTGTGAACATTCTCATCTCTACCACCCTTTTAGGCAGTGAGTTCCTGATACCCACATCCTCTGGGTGAAAACATTTACCATAAATCTCTTCTAAACCCCTATGCCCTGTATTTTGCAAGTAAGTGTGGGCCACATAGAAATGCATGGTGAACAGAAGGCAATGGTGTGGTGGTGTTGTTGCTTGATTAGTAATCTAGATACCCACCCGTAGGGGTGACCACCTAATCCTCTGGAGACCCCCGGTTCGAATCCCACCATGGCAGATGATGGAATTTGAATTTTAAAATATCTGGACTTAAAAGTCTAATGATGAATTAAATTTTTTAATGTAGCCATTGGCATAAATACCCATCTGGTTCACTAATGTCCTTTAGGAAAGAAAATTTTCTGGACATCTATGGGGTGATGTGGGCCATCAGCTGCAGCAGAATCATACTCCACCACATACTGCTACCTCATGGCACAGCACAAACCCACTCAATCATTACCACCAATACAGGGGATCAGCCTTGGTTCGATGAAGTCTATCAGAGAATACCAGGCATACATAAAAATGTCAACCAAATGAAAACACAACATAGGATTCCTAATGTTCAAATAGCATAAGAGGGCAAATGATTGCCAGGAGTAAATCATTTCCATGACAAATTCATCAGATCTAAGACAAAAAGGAAAAAAAAAAGCTGGAGAAACTCAGCAGGTCTGGCAGTGTCTGTGGAAAGAAAAACAGAGTTAACATTTCGAGTCCAGTCCTGTTGTGAAAAAGGGTCACTAGACTCGAAATCTAAACTGTCTTTCTCTCCACAAATGCCGGCATTTGAATTTCTCCAGGACTTTCTGCTTTTGTCTCAGATCTCCAGTATCCACACTGCTTTGTTTTACTTTGGATCAGATCTAAGCTCTGCAGTCCTGCCCACTCCACCCACCCCACCGAACCCCAATGAATAGGTTTAAACCCTCCCCAACTATTCTGACAAAGGTCTCTGGAGGAAGCTAGCCTCATTCCAGCTCAGGTGCAACTCTTGAACTGGTTCTAACGCCCCCTCCTGCCCCAAAAATGATCCACAAATGCCAGAAATCTAAAGCTCTCTCTCCTGTACTATCTCTCCAGCTACACATTCATCTGGACCAACCTGCTACACCTATACTCACTAGCACATGGCCCTGAAAGTAATCCAGAGATTACTACCTTTTGGGGCCTGGTTTTTAATCAACTGCCTAGCTCCCTGCCTTTTTCCACCTATGTCATTGTTACCAATATTGACCATGATATCTGTCTGTTTGCCCATCCCCTTCGAAATGCCCTGCAACCATGCAATAACATCCCTGACCCTGATATCAGTGAGGCAACATACCATCCCAGATTCTCTTTGGCAGCTGCAGAAACAGACCACCTGCCTGTTTCCTTTACAGTTAACTTCCCTTCCACTACAGCCCTGTTGTTCCTTTTCCACCCTCTTTTGCAGCAAACCCACCCATGGTGTCATGAGGTTGGCTACCACTGCATTCCCCCACACAGTCATCTCCCCCAACAGTATATATGTTAGAAAGGTGGGTGGCCATAGGGGACTCTAGTACTACCTGCCATTCTCTACACTGCCTGATGGTCATTTTCTGCCTTTTCAGTCTTTGTATACATTGTGATGACCACACAGAATGTCCTATTCATAAGATGCTCAGCATCATGGATGAGTCCACCCGCAGCTCCAGCTCTGAAATGCAGTTAGCCAGGAGCTGCATCTGGCCTCACCAGCACACGTAGTCACCACAGAGAACTGAAGCTTGTATGATTTGCGAAATTACATGAAAGGAGCATTTCACAGGGGTGAGCTCCGCTGCAATGACTTTCTTTAGGCAATGGGAAAGTAATGGGAACAATTTCTCCTCACAGTCACCCTATCACCCTCCATGCCACAAAAATGATTTAAAGGCAGCTGTACTGTATCTCAGTCAGTTCTACTAGTTTCCTGTTTCCAATATCAGTGTGGAGCCATCACCAAAGTTTTACAAAGCAAATGACAAAGGAGACAAGGCAATGGGTTCCCTACTAAAAGAATTTCCACAGGACCAGTCAGAAATCTAATGCGTCTGAAAATGACAATGAGACTAAGTATACAAGCCTCCAAATGAAGGTCTAAGAATCTATCATAAGTCTCAAACCAGACTGGGTCTCTGAAAATGTTTTTAAAATTTGTTCACAATTTGGCCCCGATACCAAGGGGGCTTCTTTGCTTGTTTTCATATCCTCACAATCTTTCTTTTGCTGAACAGTGTGAAAAATTGGAAGGATTCACATGCTGATAACAAATTGATGAATGCTCACAAGTACTCCTTTCCTTAGCCATCTCAAATTCCTGGAGGAACACTAAGAACTTGCAGCCTTAATTTCAGAAGCAGGGTCACTAATAACAGAGTGGCAAGACAAGCACCATGAGTGGTCATGGCTAGGATGGAGAGTGCAGCCCTGTCCTTCCATGAATGGAGAGGCACCAGAATTTCTGGCTTTTCAGGCAAATGGATCCTGGGAAGATGCTCAAATAGTACTTGTGTCTGCCTCCTTCATAGTATTGTAGTGCCTTCCCCTAACCCAGCCAACACTAGCCTAATGCTGAAGAACATAGTAGATGTTTGACCCCAGTTCAATAACAGGAAATGCATTTGAATTAAGTTGACTCTGGAAGGCTTGCTGGGGTCAGCAGTGCTTTAGTAAAAATTCCTGCACCGGGTTAGATTTCTTCACCAGGTTTTACAAAGACTGAAAATGAATTTAAATGTTTGAAGCATTAATAAAGCTTTGATTCTAAAGACTCATGTCCTATATCCAATTGTTTTCAGCTGCTCCATCAATGAAATTCCCTCCCGGCACAAAGGAAGATGATCATATAGTTGTTGGAGGTTAGTCATCTCAGCCACAGGATATCACTGCAGGAGTTCCTCAGATAGCATCCTAGAATCAATCCTCTCCAGCTGCTTCATTAATGAACTTCCCTCCATTATAAGGTCAGAAGTGGGGATGCTCGCTGGTAGTTTCACAATGTTCAGCACCATGCACAATTCCTCAGATACTGAAGCAGCATGTAGACCAGTGCAGCAAGACCTGGACAATATCCAGGCTTGGACTTACACTGGCAAGTAACATTTAAGCCACACATACATGCTAGGCAATGATGCAATGAGTGAAACTAACCACCTTTGCTTGACATTCAATGGCATTACCTTGCTTATCTGCCACCATAAACATCCCGGGAGCTACCACTGGCATGAATCTTAACTTGACCAATAATATGGCAGATCAGAGGGTGAGAATTCTACAGCAGATAACTCATCTACTGTCTCCCTAATGCCTGACCATTACCTATAAGGCACAAGTCAGGAGTGTGATGGAATACTCTTCACTTGCCTGGAAGATTGTAATTCCAACAGCACTCAAAAAGCTCACACCATCCAAGACTAAACATCCCAGTGATTAGTAACCCATTTAACAGCTTAATACTTCAGCAACACTCCAGTGCTCTGTTGCCAGCACCTTCAAAATCATGACCTCCATAACCTCAGACAAAAGCAGTAGATAAATGGCACCACTTGAAAGTTCCCACAACTTGATTTCTAATTAAATCGCCTTTCTGCTCCTATGATGCTGCTTGGCCTGCTGTGTTCATCCAGCTCTGCACCTCATTGTCTCGGATTCTCCAGCAACTGTAGTTCCTACTATCTCTCTCACCATTCCTTCAGTGTTGCCTGCTAATAGCATTCTGGGTATACATACAGTAGGTGGACTGTTGTGGTTCAAGGAGGTGACCGGCCATCACCTTTTCAAGGGTAATTAGGGATGGACACAAATACAGGCCTTGCCACAAACAAATTATTCTTAATTTTAAAACCCCGTTGCAAAGAGTATGGAAGTAAAGATATATTTGAACAATGCTTAAAGTTTAGCATTTCATAAAAACAAACATTGTCAAATAGTTAAGAATTTGATCTGAACAACAAAAGAATAATCTTACCAGAAATAACAGGAAAAGGACACAAAAATGTGTTGGATTTCTTGCCATTGCAGAGGCACAGTGCATGATCTTTCTGAAGAAATAGTTCCAAAACTATTACTGTTACTGGGAGAAGAGTCAAGCAATGTTTTGAGCATGTCCAACAATGAATGTTGTGTTTTAAATGCTAAATTAACTTCCTTTTATTATACCCTGGGACACTGAGCAATGCTCCACAATTGTGTTTACTTAATCATGTTTCCATCTGGACTTTTGCCTGTAATATATTCATTTAACCTCATGAAAGAACAGCTTATACAAGGTGTTTATGACATTTTCATTTTTGTTTGCTGCTGATAAGTGTTCACACAAAAATGTTTTTCTCAGTTTCACTTTTTGATTCATGGATATTAATTTTAAGGGGTCAAAAATTTTCAGTGACACAGGAAATTTCATTAGACTTTCAGGACAGTTGATCATTTAGGACTGACACGAAGATACATATCTTCCCTCAAAGTGTTGTGAATCTGTGGAACTGCGTACCCCAGAGGTTGAAGATGCTACACAACTGAGTACGTTTAAGATTGAAGTACACAGACCTTTGGTCTCTCAGGGAATCGTGAGATAGGTAGAAAGGGTGGGAAAATGAATTTGAAGCTAAAGATTAGCTATAAGCATATGGAATGGTGAAGCAGGATTGAGGGGTTGAATAGCTTATACCTTTTTTTAATGTTCTCATTTCTTGTGTACGTTTGGCATAAGTAAAATGGATTAACTCTTCTATTAACAGCAGTAGTGAAATGGGTAAATTGATATTCATATGGTATGATTGCCAAGGTATAAACAGGTTGTGTTTGGCTCCACGGAGTGGTACCTGACTGATAGATTATCTTAGAGGTCTCTGAGGAAAAGAAATGAGGCCTGCTCACTCATCACATCTTCAAGATTCTCCTTGACATTGACTCCATTGCAGAAGAAGCAGATTCTAAATGCTTTTCTGGAGTTGGGACATGTCCCTCTGTCTCTCTCTCTCTCTTCCTCATTCTCTCTCTTAGCTTCTGAACATCTTTGAGGCTGAAGAACCTCAACATTGATTGTGATTGTTTCTTAGAAGTGCTTTGGTGACTCAGATTTCTCCAATCCAAATACTATCTTTTTTTCTGTTCTTCAGTCTTTCTGGGGCCAACAGTTATACATTCAACTTCTGTTACTCCCTGCCAACTGCTCTCCACACACCCCCAGCCCCCCACCCCCGTATTCTTTTAGGTGGCAGTCAGCCAGTAAGGGACAATATTCAGAGAAGAATACAATTTTAATGTCAGTTAATCTGCCCGCGAGTGCTTAGAACATCTAAGAAGCAGGATGTCTTTCCCCAAATGGACGGAACTACCTTGCCTTGACCAGGTGCATCTACACAGCCATGTAGCTTGAGTTCAATTAACATTTCTAGTTGAAGTCTAGTACCCAGTTCACTGTCAGTACTCATGCTTTGCTACTTTTCCTCCTGCTGGTAGCTTTCCTTATCCAATGAAGAGCATCTGCTGGTATATATTTGAGACATCAATGGTTTCTTCCCACTAGATTGAATAAGGGCTTTTTATTAGGTGTGTCTTCTTTGTCATGTTCCCCTTAACCACCTGACAGTCTCCTCCAAGTTCTGCTGCTACCTCCCCTTCCAACTAATCTGTCCGCTTGAGCGGATCTTGAAAGTTTGCTAAATGTTCTTCCCATTTTTCACATTTGTCAAGACCACTTCCTCATTATCTTGTCTGTGGCCCATTGACCTTCTTTGAAGATTCTCTTTGTCAGTTGTTTTAATTACCTGGGCATCCAGAATTTGCCAGCCAGACACACCTTCACTGGAAGCAGACACCAGTTTTCCTGAGACCAAACGAGAACATTTTAGATATCTTCTAATCAACCTTTTGTTCAGAGTTGTTATTACACACTTCTGGAGCTGATGGGATTTGAACCCAGGCCTTTTAGCTCAAACATAGAGACACTATCATTGTGCCACAAGCGTTGTAACAGTAGAGCATTTTACAATGCTATTTTTGGGTGTAGGGGAGGGGAATTATCCCTGCTGGGATATTTCAGTGTGAATACACCTGGGAGAGGCTAATTTCTGGATGTCATTTATTGCACCTACTCCCGTTAAAAATAGGTCTTGATGTTGACATTTGCTGATGTCCAGGTAGTCAGGGAACTAGTGATAAAGAGATATTAATGCGTTGAACATGTTAATTGAAGGCCTAAAAATTCATCAAGGCCCAACACCAAGCAGAAACAAGGTACATAAGTAACATACATTCTTTGTTCAGTTGTTCAGTTTTTCAGTACAGTAATAAGACGTCTCTAAATTCATCTCAGCACGCTAGCAAGATAAAGAATAGTAATCATTGTTAACTGCGTCAGTAATAATAAATTCACTGAAGATAGTTGCATTTTGTTCCTTCTATCATGTGCTTTAAATAATCTCTCACAAAGATATCTTTAACAAGTTTATACCTAACTGTACAAAATAAAATGTTCATAAAAGTTCATTTTTGAAAATTTTACCTAATCATGTATTAACTGATAGATATTTTAATTTACTGTACACTTAGTGTGTCTGCTTGAGGGAAATGTAATCAATGAACTGTTAAGTCTTATCTATTTACCAGATTTTTAAAACTCATCACAAATAATTTTAACCTCCATGTGCAGACATATGGTGAAATCTACAATAGGTCTTTTTTCAAGGCTCCAACATGAAGGATTACATTTTTGCTGCACACAAATTTCATTGTGAATAAGTGTGCTATTAAAAAGGCGTAATATATTGATCTAGTCTGTCAAAGCACAATGTACTGTAGCAAGGTTTGAGGATGATACAGAAATAAGTGGGAAGGCAAGTGTTGAGGATGACATAAAGAGTCCAGTAAGGGGCATTGACAGTTTAAGGGAGTGGGCAAAAATTGGCAGATGGAATACAATGTGGGGAAATGTGAGGTTACGCACTTTGGCAGGAAGAACAGAGCAGTGAATATTATTTAAATGGAGAAAGTCTGCAGAAAATCTTGGAACAGAGGGATTTGGGAGTCATAGATTCATAGAGTAATACAGTATGGAAATAGGCCCTTTGGCTCAAACTGGTCCATGCTGACCATGGTACCCACTCAGCTAGTTCCAATTGCCTGCATTTGGTCCATATCCCTCTAAACCCTTCTCATCCATGTACCTATTCAAATGTTTTTTTTAAATGTTGCTATTGTGCCTGCCTCAACCACTTTCTCTGGCAGACCATTCCATATATGCACCACTCTCTGCATGAAGAAGTTGCCTCACAGGTCCTTCTTAAATCTTTCCCCTTTCACCTTAAACTTATGCCCTCTAGTTTTCAATTCCCCATCCCTGGGAAAAAGACTATATACATTCATCCAATCTATGCCCCTCATGGTTTTATACACCTCAATAAAGTCACCCCTTATTCTCCTACGTTCCAAGGATTAAAGTCCCATCCTGGCCAACCTCTCCCTATAACTCAGGCCTACTAGTCCTAGTAACATCC
This sequence comes from Rhincodon typus, assembly GCF_021869965.1. NCBI lineage: Eukaryota > Metazoa > Chordata > Chondrichthyes > Orectolobiformes > Rhincodontidae > Rhincodon > Rhincodon typus. The sequence continues at coordinate 26,636,220 of NC_063344.1, forward strand.
TCGTAAGTCTTCTTTGCACACTTTCCAGTTTAACTATGTCTTTCCTATAACAAGACGACCAAAACTGTACACAATACACCAAAGACTTATACAACTGTAATATAATGTCCCAACTACTATACTCAATGCCTTGACCAATGAAGGCCAGCATGCTAAATGCCTTCTTCCTACTCTGTCCACCTGTGACACCGCTTTCAATGAACTATGTACTTGTACTCCTCGGTCCCTCTGTTCCACAACACTCCTCAGGACTTTATCATTTACTGTAAAAGTCTTACCTTGGTTTGTCTTTCCAAAGTGCAACACCTCACACCTATCTGTATTGAACTGCATTTGCTAATCCTCAGCCCACATCCCCATCTGATCAAGATCCCTCTGTAATTTCTGATAACTTTCTTCGCTAACAACGATACCTCCTAATTTTGTATTATCCACAAACATACTAATCATGCCTTGTACATTCACATCCAGATAATTCATGTAAATAACAAATAACAAAGGTCCCAGCACCGACCCTTTTGGCACACCACTAGTCATAGGCCTCCAGTCTGAGAAACAACCTTCAACCATCACCCTCTGCTTCCTACCATCGAGGCAATTTTGAATCCATTTAGCTAGTTCTCCCTGGATCCCATACAACCTAATCTTCATGAGAGTTGCCCTTTTGATAAGGGAGGGCATAACAACAGTACTTAGAGAGATATTCTTAAGGAGTCATCAAATGAGGCCATACAGTTAGAACTTAGAAACAAGGGGATGGTCACTCTGTTGGGACTGTATTATAGAACTCCAAATAGCCAGCCAGTACTAGCGGAGCAGATGTGTAGAGAGATTGCAGATTAGCATTGGTTGGAGATTTTAATCTCCCGTGTATTGACTGGGCCACTCTGAGTGTAAAAGGCCCGGGGGGGGTGGAATTTGTCAAATGTGTCCAAGAAAGTTTCCTAAATCAATATGTAGAGGGCCCTACTTAGGAGGGTGCAACACTGGACCTCCACTTAGGTTTAAGCAATGGGGCTCAAATGAATCCCTAGATGACTATAAAAAGTATAGGAGCACACTTAAGAGGCAAATCAGAAGAGCAAAAAGAGGATTTGAGATCGATCTGACAGATAAGGTTAAAGATAATCCTAAGAGGTTCTATAGCTATATTAAGAGTAAAAGGGTGGCTAGGGAGAGAATAGGACCCCTTAAAGATCAGAATAGCCATCTATATGTGGAGCCACAGGAGATAGGGGAGATTTTAAATGAGCATTTCTTCTCAGTGTTTACTGTGGAGAAAATTATGGATGCTAAGGAAATAAGGGAAACAAGTGGGGATGTTTTGGACCGTGCACGTATTACCAGAGAGGAGGTGTTTTCAGCCTTAGACCACATTAAGGTGGATAAATCCCCTGGGCCTGATCAAGTCCATCCTTGGATGTTGTGGGAGGCTAGGGAAGAAATTGCAGAGGCCCTTGCAAAGATTTTTGCTTCATTTTTAGCAACTGCTGAAGTTCCAGAAGACTGGAGGGTGGCTAATGTTGTTCCATTGTTTAAGAAAGGTAGCAAAGTCAAGCCAGGAAACTACAGATCAGTGAACCTGACATCAGTGGTAGGCAAGTTGTTGGAGAGGGTACTGAGGGACAGGATCAACAAACATTTGGATAATCAAGGTCTAATTAAGGATAGTCAACATGGATTTGTGCGCAGGAAGTCATGTCTAATAAATCTTATAGAGTTTTTTGAAGAGGTAACCAAGAGGATGGATGAGGGTAGGGCAGTGGATGTTCTTGTCCATGAATCAGAAAAAGCCAGCACCAAGTTCAGTGGGTAATAGGGAAGGCAAATGGAATGTTGGCCTTTATTTCAAAGTAAATGGAGTATAAAGGTAAGGATAGATACAGCAAGTCTGGGAGCATCTGTGCAAAGAAAGCAGAATGAACATTTGTAATAAGCTCTGCATGGTCAGGAATGAGGGATCATATCCAGAGTGAGACATAGCCCAAATGAGTGTATGGTTGAGGGATTTGGAGGCAGCATGGGAATTCAGTGCAGAGGGGAAGAGATCTTTTCTTAGGTCATAATTTATGAGGTGCTTTTAACACGATAAATTGAAGCCCAAGGGGTTCCAGCGTAAAAAGTGATATCACAGGAAAATTGTAAGTTCATTATAGATTACTTTCAGATTGAAGGTAAAGGAAAAATATTTACAGGTTACAAACAACAAGCAGTAGGATTCCTCAAAAAAAATCAAGAAATAAGTAAAGAGAAATGCAGGGACAGGCGATGTGTTGTAACTACATGATGTGGGAGCTAATGGACCCCACTGTGGTTCATAGTGACCACATTTTGAGCAAGTATTGGGTGCTTGAGGAACTCTGGTTCAGAGTTGATGAGCTTCAAACACTGCAACACATAAGGGATAGGGAGAGTTACCCGGACACTGTTTGACAGTCACACCCCTTAGATTAACTATCTTGAATCTGGTCAGTGGTCGGGGCAGAAGGATGTGACTACAAGCGAGGCAGTAAAGGGATCCAGGAGGTGAATGCTGAAGGATCCTCAGCCCTTGAGCTTGTCTAACAGGTTTGAGATTTTTGCTCCTGGTGTGGATGAGAGCAAGGGCTGTAGGAAGAACGAGTAAACTGACCACAGCTCCGTGGTACAGGGAGCCATTCAAGAGGAGAGAGAAAAGAAAAATGTAGTTGTAATAGGGATAGTATAGCCAGAGGAATTGACACTGTTCTCTGTGGCCAGAATCTAGATTCCCAAAGGCTGTCTTGCTTGGCTGGCGCCTGGGTTCAGGATATCTCTTCTTGGCTGCAGAGGAACTTGGAGTGGGAAGAGAAGGATCCAGTTATTGTGGTCCATGTAGGAACCAATGATATAGGTAGAAAGAGGAAAGAGGTTCTGCTGAGGCAATACAAGCAGCTAGGGGTTAAATTACAAAGCAGAACCCAAAATGTAATAATTTCAGGGTGACTATCTGAGTCATGAGCAAATTGGCAGAGGGTCAACAAAATTTCATGGCTCAAAGAGTGGTGTGGGAGAAATGGATTCGAATTCATGGCACCAGTATTGGGGAAGGAAGGACAATAAAAGTTTCTTTGAATATATGAAGATAGAGGTCAAAGTTAACGTAGGCCCTTTAGAAAATGAATCTGGGGAGATGCTTTTGTGGAACAAGGAAATGGCAGTGAAGTTAAACAGATATTTTGGATCAGTCTTTATGGTGGAAGATACTTTGAACATTCCATCAATGCTAAAGAATACGGGGGAGTAATTAAGTATCACCACCATCATTAGAGATACAATAGTTGAGAAACTAATGGGGCTAAAGGCAAATAGGTCCCTTGGCCCAATGGCTTACATCCTAGGATCCTAAAAGAGGTAGCGACTGAGACAGCAAATGCATTGATTGTAATTTTCTAAAAATTGTTGGATTCTGGAGAAGCACCAGAGGATTGGAAAACTGCTAATGTGTCACCCTGATTCAAAAAGGGAGGGAGGCAAAAGGTGGCTAACTATAGGTTAACACTAGCTTAACACTATTGTTGGAAAAGTACTGGAATCAATTATTAAGGAAGTAATAGCAGAACATTTGGAAGATAATAATCTCAACAAGCAGAGACAGCATGGCTTCATGAAAGGGAAATCTTGTCTTACTAATTATTTAGAATTTTTCAAGGAAGTCTCAACCAGAATGGATAGAGGGGGACCAGTGTATGTGTTGTATTTGGACTTCCAGAAGGCATTCAATAAAGTACCTCACAAAAGGTTAAGTGATAAGACAAGATCCCATTATGTTGGAGGTAACATATTTGCATAGAAGAGAATTGGCTCAAGGGCAGGAAACAGCAAGTGGAGATAAGGGGTTCTTTTTCAGTTTGGCGACCCATGACCAGTGGGATTCCACAGGAATTGGTGTTGGGACCACAACTGTTTACGATATATATTAATGACTTGGTTGAAGGACACAAATGTACTGTAACCAAATTTACAGACAACATAACAGTAGGTGGAGAGGCAGGCTGTGAGAAGGATACAAACAGTTTATAGAGAGACATTCATGGTTTAAGTAAGTGGGCAAAATGTTGGCAAATGGAATATTATGTAAGAAAATGTGAAGTTGTTCATTTTGAAAGGGAGAACAAAAGAACAGAATGTGATTTAAATGTAGAAAAACTGCAGTAGGCTAAAATGAAAGGAACTTGTGTACATTTGTACACGAAACATAGAAAGCTAGCACACAGGTGCAGTATGTAAGCAGGAAGGCTAATGTAATATTGATCCTTATTTTAAAGGAATTTGAGTTTAAGAGTAGGAAAATCTTACTGCAACTATACAAGGTGCTGGTGAGACCACATCTGGAGTACTGTCAGCAAGTTTGGCACCCTCATTAAGAAGAAAGATATTATTTCATTTGAGGCAATTCAGAGAATGTTCATTAAATGACACCTGATAAGAAAAGATTGTATTATGAGTAAAGGCTAAACAAGTTAGGAACTGTAATCACTGGAGTTTAGAAGAATGAAAGGTAATCTCATTGAAGTATATTAAGGGATTCTTAAGATACTTGAAAGGGTAAATGCTGAAAGGATGCTTTCCCTCTTGGAAGAATCTAGGACCAGAGAGTGTAGTCTCAGAATAAAGCAGTGCCAATTTGAGACTTAGATGAGGGAGAATTTCTTCTCTCAGAAGATGGTGAGTCTTTGGAACTCCTTGCTACAGAGAGCTGTGGAGACAGAGCCCTCGTGTATATTTAAGGCTGAGATAAATAGCTTCTTGATCAGTAGGGAAATCAAGGGTTACAGGGAAAGGGCAGGAAAGTGGACGTGAGGAGTGCCAGAGCAACCATGATCCAATGGAATGGAAGAGGAGGCTTAAGGAGCCAAATGGACTACTCCCGTTCCTATTTCTTATGGTCTTATAGAGGCCAGGTGGTATTCACGTTGATGACAGGGGAGGGGGATGGTGGGAAGCAGTGCTCCAGCAAAGCTCAGTGCAAGCTGGAAGAACAGCATCTCATCTGGTGCTTGGGAACCCTGAAGCCTTCAGGACTCAATATTGAGTTCAATAATTTTAGAGCCTGAACACCTTCTTCCCAGTCCTTTTATAACCTGCACTCCAACCCCGTCATAATATGAGCTGCTTTCAGTACAGTCAAACCCCTTTGAACAACTCATTGTCCCTATTATCAGCTTTTCCCCTTGCCTGGCTTTCTATTATCATCCCCTTGACTGCCTAACTTACTTTGTCTCTCTCTGGGCTCCATCTCCAGTTATCCACTCATTCCCTTTACCTCCATCCCCTGTCATCAGCAAACTACCACCTTTTCCAACCTAATTTCAGTTCTGAAAAAGTGTCATTGGACTCGAAATGTTAACTCTGCTTAGTCTCCACAAATGCTGCCAGACCTGTTGAGTTTCTCCAGCAATTTCTGTTTTTGTTTCAGATCTTCAGCATCCACAGTTCTTTGTATTATCATGACAGTATGGAGGTTTTGCTAAAACTGTACAAGACACACATCAGACCACATCTGGAACAGTTTTGAGCCCCTGAACATAAGAAAGATATACTGGCATTAGAGGCAGTCCAGATAAGTTTCACTAGGCTGATGCCTGGTATGGAGGGACAGTCTATGAGGAGATAGTGGGTAGATTGGACCTATGCTCATTGGAAATAGAAGAATGAGAGGTGATCTCATTGAATGTGTAAGGTTCTTAAGGGATTTGACAGGGTTGATGCAGAAAGGATGCTTCTCCTTGTGGGAGAGTCTAGCACCAGAGGGCATAATCTCAGAATAAGGGATGGAGTCAGAGTCATTCAGCACGGAAACAGACCCTTCGGTCCAACTAGTCCATGCCAACTAGATACTGTAAACTGATCTAGTCCAATTTGCCAGCATTTGACCCATACTTCTCTAAACCCTTCCTATTTAAGTATCTATCAGAGAAAGAAGGTTAATTAAAATGGTCCTTAAGGAATTGCTAACCAAGAAAGGCCATGTTCCTATGACATATTTCATAGAATCCCTACAGTGTGGAAGAAGGCCATTCAGCCCACCGGGGTCATACATTTAAGATGGAGATGAGGCAGAATTCTTCTCTCAGAGAGTTGTGAATCTGTGGAATTCTTTACCACAGAGGGCTATTGAGGAGGCTGAGAGTGACTGATTTTTAATCAGTGAGAGATTCAAGGCTTATAAGGAAAAGGCCGGAAGGTTGAGTTTGAGATGATAGATCAGCCACGATTTCCCTGAATGGCGGAGCAGACATGATTAGCTGAATGGCCTACTTCTGCTCCTTCATCTTGTGATCGTATGGTCTCATTGCCTTTCGTCCCTTGACTACCTGCCTCTCCATATTGGAATAAATTGTACTTTGAGCATGTATAATGAATAATGTTTTAGTCATAAATGCAGTTGCCCATATTACTCCATAAATTATCTGTATTTGGACTCATACTATCTTAATTACTCTGCTAAGAACTTATATATTTTTTAAATTTATTGTTAGTGTAATCAACTTTCACATGAAGTTCCAAGAATTCTGTAATAATTTGCTCAAGATTCTAGGGACTTTGACCAGACTGATGTAAGTGTTTATCTAAACATTTTTACTGCTGTGAATCCACTTGCAGATTAAATTTCCTTTCAAATTCTCCTTTTTTAAAACTAATTTGCAAACCATTGAAGAGGTTTGTCAGGTTACATTTGCCCTGTGCAAAGACCTGTCTTTTCATGACAAACACATTTTATTTGAATGTTTTTTTGCAATATTAATATCACTTTATCAATTTCAAGCCAATGAACAAGACTTGTTTGGCAAAAGGTCATGGGCTTGAAATATTATCTCTGTATCAATGCTGCCTCACTTGCTGACTGAATCAAGCACTCTCTCTTAAAAGAAAGCTCAAAATTAGGATGAGTAGGCCATTCATTGTGACCATGCTGATTATCCAACTCAATAGGCTGTTACTGTTCATCCCCCATATCCTTTGACCTCAATCACCCCAAATACTATTACCAACTCCTTCTTGAACTCATACAATGTTTCGGCCTCGACCACTTTCAATGGTAGCTGCAGTGATTGGAACAAGGCCAACCAGGAGGAGCACATAGAAAATGAGTTCCCTGAGTGGGGCTGTTAACCTGGCTCAACCAGTAGGTCCTGGATGACATATAAACAGGAGTGTCAGGGGTTCTGCTCACTCCAGGAGCTGGCTCTGAGTTAGCTGGGCCAATGTCATGTACAATGCACATCTAAATAAAAGGTCATTTGGTGACGTGATACCGGCCTTCGTGGAATTATTTCAGTGGCGACGAGAGAAAAACATGCCCCTGAAGAGATTTTCTCACAACAGTCATCTTTAAATTGGGGTAAGCATGTCTGGTGCCATGCTGTTATTTGGGAAGTTTAACTCATTTGATCCAGCCATCGAAGACTGGGCCCAATATGTGGAAAGAATGCATTAATTTTTCCAGGCAAATGACATTGAGGCAGATGAAAAGCAATAAGTAACTCTCCTGACAGCTTGTCATCTGCAGTTTCTTTGGTTATTAGAAGTCTAACTTTCCTTGAGGCACCAGATACTAAAACTTTGCAACAGTAGATGGATTTAGCTAAGGAGTATTACAACCCCACGCTTCCTCTAATTCTGAGATGCTATCAGTTTTACTTGGCAGTTCAGGAACCAGGGGAATCCATATCAGGATTTTTGACGAGTTTAAGGCAACTGGCAGTGGCATGTGATTTTTGTTTAACCCTAAGTGAACTGCTGAGAGACCGGTGGTATGTGGGATTAATGATGTTAACATGCAAAAGTGCCTACTGGCTGAAGCCCAATTAGATTTCAAACTGGTTTTGTCATTCAAAAATGCGGCCAAGTGGAGGATGGGAGCTACAGGATATTCCGAAGGAAGGGGACACCCTCGCCAGGCTGACTGAGCTTGGGGGACACCACTTGAGTGAGGCAATTGCATAGCTTCACTCAGGACATATCCTGAAAAGAGGGACTCTGCATCAGCCCACAAGAAAGCCCCAAAACAAAATCAAATTTCAGCCAAATGGTTAAAATTTTCTTGAAGATCTGGGCCAGCAGGCCATTGTAGTTGCTGCAGGTATGCGGACTCGAGACAGCAAAACAGTCCCATTAGGCATGAATTGAGTAAGGGAACTCATAGGCCAGTATCCAGGAAACTGCACACCCTGGAAAGTTCCCCTACAGCTGGTTTGGAACAGTTAAATTGCTTAGCAATATTCAAATCAGAACCAATCAAAATAAACATGTGGTTAAATGGTCACCCAGTTCTAACGGAGGTCAATACCAGTGTGGTCTTATCAGTGATTGCAGAACCAGTCTTTATTAAAATTCACCTGGACTCCAACCCTCAACTTTGTGTAAGGCCTCGGCCAGGCTGAGAACATATACCAGGGAACCTCTGCAGATTAAGGCTACAACTTCAGTTCCAGTCTTTTATGAGAAGCAGCTGGTTCAGTTACCACTGATTGTATTAAAAGGCTCCGGCCCAAGCTTAATGGGGCAAAATTGGTTAAGAAAGATTCAACTTGATTTACTCAACATTTTTCGATTAGAAACTGGCTGCCTGAGTGAAGTCTTAATCAAATACATGGAATTTTTTCAGAAGGATCTAAGGAATATCAAACGACCCAAGGTCACCTTACACGTTCACCAGGAAGCAATTCCACAATTACACTAGGCCTGCCAGTGCCATTTCCCTTATGTGCAAAATTAGAGGCAAAAATCAGGAAGTTGGAGAGCGAAGGAGTGATCAAACCAGTCCAGTTTGCGGAATGGGCAGTACCTGTTATACTGATTGTGAAGCCCAACAGATTGGTTCGCTTTTGTGAGTATTTCAAATAAACAGTAACCCACTTTTCGCAGCTAGATAAATACCCAAACCCTCACATAGAGCACATATCCACAAAACTAGCAGGGGTAGGGGCTGTCCTTCACAAAGCTGGATATGAGCCATGTGTAATTGCAATTGCGATTAGATGAGGATTCCCAGAAGCTACAATTAATACCCATAAGTGTTTGCACCAATATACGAGACTGCCTTTTGGGGTATCATCAGCCTGCGCTCTTTTCCAGTGGACCATGGAGAACATTTTAAAAGGACTACCCCAGTTGCCATTTGTCTGGATGACGTGCTAATAACAGGGAAGACCAATACAGAGCACTTGGAGAACTTGGACGTACTGCTTAAACATCCGTCAAAGGCAGGTGTATGCCTTAGGAGGGAAGAATGGGTGTTCCAAGCACACCAAGTGACCTATTTGGGCTACAGACTCAATAAGGCTGGGTTTTACCCATTGGAAGATGAAGTGAGGGGTGATGAAAGGTGCCCTGGTTCCCATATCTGTACTGGAGCTTAGGTATTTATTTTGGGTTGGTGAATTATTACAGAAAATTCATGCATAACCTGGCCTCCAACATGGCACCCTTACATCTGCTACTGAAAAAGGGTCAGCCTTAGAAATGGTTTTGTAGCCAAGATGTAGCCTTTAGGGAGTGAACAAGCAGCTACCGTTGTCAAGGGTGTTGGCACACTACAAGCAGCATCTGCTGCTGCCACGTGATGTCTCCCCGTACGGTTCACAGATGGCCCAATGGAGAGAAACACCCAATAGCGTATGCTTCCGGATGATGCTGAACAAAGATACGCCCAGGTAGAGAAGGAAGGTTTGGCGGTCATCTTTAGTGTGAGAAAGTTCCACCAATACCTTTACGGACATAAATTAGGCATAGTAATGGACCATGAATGCCTGCTAGGGCTAATAAAAGAGGACAGAGCTCTGCCACCCATAGCTTCAGGTTGAATTCAACGATGGGCTTTTATTCTCAGTACATACAATTACAAGCTGGATCACCGTCCGGGAGGCCAAATGCAAATGTAAATGCCTTGAGCTGCCTCCCATTGGCAGATACACTACCGGTGGTGCTGCTACTAGAAGAGTCCGTTCTGGTTTTAAACTTTCTGGATACCCTTCCGGTCACCGCTGGCAATATCAGACTGTGGACACAAAACGATCCCCCGTCCTGGCAAAATGAAACAGTTGGTGGTGAAGAAGAAAGCAAAAAGGTCATCACAACCAGAATCACCATAGAGGAAGGCATTTCACTATGGGGAACAAGAGTGATTGTCCTGAGCAAAGGTCGCTGCCTGATACTGGTGAACTCCACCGGGGTCATCCAGGGGTTTCCAAAATGATAATGTTGGCAAGAAGTTATGTCTGGTGTCCTGGATTGGATGTTGACATAGCCATCGGTGGGGCAGTGCCCAGAGTGCCAACAAGGACAAACATTACCCCCAGCAGCTCCCCCATATTTGTGGGAACAGCCAAGTAAACCCTGACTTAGGTACACTAATGGATGCCCATTCAAAGTGGTTAGACAGACATAAAGTTCATTCATCAAACATGGGGATGATGATTGAAAATTGCGAGCATCTTTTGCAATACACGGATTCCCGGAGTGTTTATCACAGACAACGGGCCTTCATTTACCAGCAGGGAATTTGAGTGTTTCCTAAAATTGAATGGCATTCAGCAGGTAAGGATAGCTCCATACCATCCATTGTCCAATGTTCTGGCAGAAAGAACGGTCCAAACTTTGAAGACAGGCTTAAAGAAACAGGCTACAGCTTCACTCGATACAAAACCTATTTGATTATCGGACCCACTCTCAGGCAACAACAGGAACAGCTCCAGCACAGTTGCTAATGGGAAGAACACTCTGCACCAGGTTAAACTGGATCTTCCTGCACCTGGGTAGAAGGGTGAAATGGCACCAGGAGTGTCAATACCAGACACAAGACTCCTCTAAGTGAGAGAGGCAGTTTACTTCAGGGGATGAAGTTTGGTGTCAAAACCATGGGAACAGCCTGCATGGGCAAGGAGGCATGGTTGACATGTGGTCAGGTCTCTCAACGTGCAAAGTTTGGGTAGGGGAATCGGTCCTGAACAAGCACATGGACCACATGAAAGGTGCAAACTCACAAATGTGGCAGGAACAAAACATAGAATATAGAACAGTACAGCACAGTACAGGTCCTTCAGCCCACGATGCTGTGCTGAACTTTTACCCTAATCCTAAAGTCTATCTAACCTCCACCCCTACCTTATACTATCATCCATATGCCTATCTAATAGCCGCTTAAATGCCCCTAATGAGGCCGACTCCACTACCCTCTCCGGCAATGCAATCCACGTCCTGACCACTCTCTGAGTAAAGAACTCTGAGTAAAGACGTCTCCCCAATATCTACCTTCACTCACTTTAAAACTATGCCCCCTCATAATAGCTACCTCCACCCAAGGAAAAAGTCTCTGACGGTCCACTCTATCTATACCTCTGACCATTTTGTACACCTCTATCAAGTCACCTCTCATCCTTCGTCGTTCTAAAGAGAAAAGCCCTAGCTCTCTCAACCTTTCCTCGTAAGACCTTCCCTCCATTCCAGGCAACGTCCTGGTAAATCTCCTCTGCACCTTTTCCAACGCTTCCACATCTTTCCTGTAATGAGGTGACCAGAACTGGACACAATACTCCAGATGTGGCCGAACCAGGCTTTTGTATAGCTGCAGCAAAACTTCACGGCTCTTGAACTCAATCCCTCTATTAATGAAAGCTAACACACCATACGCCTTCTTTACAACTTTATCCACCTGTGTGGCAGCTTTCAGGGAACTGTGGACATGAACCCCAAGATCCCTCTGCTTCTCCACACTGTCAAGAATCTTTCCGTTAACCCTGCATTCTGCTTTCAAGTTTGTCCTTCCAAAATGAATCACCTCACACTTTTCAGAGTTAAACTCCATCTGCCACTTCTCAGCCCAGCTCTGCATCCTATCAATGTCCCTTTGTAACCTAGAACAGCCCTCCGCACTATCCACAACTCGACCCACCTTTGTATCATCTGCGAACTTACTAATCCACCCTTCCACTCCTTCATCCAAATCATTTACAAAAATCACAAACAGAAGAGGACCCAGAACTGATCCTTGTGGTACACCACTCGTAACTGAGCACCACGTTGAATATTTTCCATCCACTACCATCCTTTGTCTTCTAAGGGTCAGCCAATTCTGAATCCAATCTGCCACATTTCCCTCTATCCCATGCCTCCTTACTTTCTGCATGAGCCTACTATGGGGAACCTAATCAAACGCCTTACTTAAATCCATATATACCACATCCACTGCTCTACCTTCATCCACATGTTTGGTCATCTCTTCAAAGAATTCAATAAGGTTTGTGAGGCATGAACTACCTCTCACAAATCCATGCTGACTATCACGAATCAAACTGTGCCTTTCCAAGTGCTCATAAATCCTATCTCTCAGAGCCCTTTCCAATAATTTGCCTACCACTAACGTAAGACTAACTGGCCTGTAATTTCCGGGGTTATCTCAATTCCCTTTTTTGAACAAGGCAATGACGTTTGCCTCTCTCCAATCTTCCAGAACTATATCCGTGGATAGTGAGGACGAAAAGATCATCGCCAAAGGTCCTGCGATCTCTTCCCTCGCTTTCCATAGAATCCTTGGATAAATCCCATCAGGCCTGGGTCCCTCTCAGTTGTGAATACCAAAGAAAAGCATTCATTAAGGACTTCCTACCTCTTTAGGCTCTGTGCACAAATTCCCTTTACAATCCTTGATTGGCCCTACCCTTTCTCTGGTCATTCTCTTATTCCTCACGTACGTGTAAAAAGCCTTGGAGTTTTCCTTGATCCTATCTGCCAAGGTTTTCTCATGCCCCCTTATACCAGGCCCTCAGAACATCCACCAAGCTGTCAGAATCTGCGGGTCCTCCCCATCACCCTAGCGTCGAGGAAACCTCTAAGGACAAGATGGACACGGCAGATGTCAAAGCTTCAATGCTGTTACCACCTGTAGAAGAAGATGAATTTCAGCCAAGATGCTCCGAGCACAACTGGCAGGCTATGGTCCAGTACAGACCACCAATATCTGAAGCAGAGTCAGAGGAACTGGACTTAGTGTGAAAACGCCCCAGGAGAAGCTACAGGAAAAAGAATGGGCCAACATTCCAGGACGTAGAAGAGGAGGGATGTAGGGATTGGAACGAGGTCAGTCAGGTGGATCTCATATAAAGAGTTCCCTGACTGGGGCTGTTAACCTGGTCCAATCAGGGGGTCTTGGCTGACAGATATAAACAGGAGTATGGGGTTCTGTTCTCTTGGAGCCTGTTCTGAACTAGCTGGTCAGTGTCATGTACTGTGCACGTGTAAATAAAGGGTGACTTGGTGACAGGATACTGGCCTCCGTGGAGCTATTTCATCACCACTCTCTGGGTAGAAAAAAATTTTCCTCACCTCAGTCTTGAATGTCTTACCTCACACCTTTGGTTCTGGAATCACCCTTCCTGCATTTAACCTTTTTACTCCTGTTAGAATTTTATAGGTACCTACGAGAACCCCCCTCATTTCTGAACTCAACGAATATTTCAGACTTCCATTATTGCACTTAATTTTTGCTGGTGATTCAATCAGGAATGAGCAAAATACTTCAAAAGAAGTACTTATTTCATGCTTCTCAGTCTAAAACTGACCTGAATTCTGTGACTACATATTCTGTACATTCCAGCAGTGACTACACTTCCGAACTACTCAACTGGCTGCAACCTGGCCTTTCTTTAAGACCACGTGACTCACGACCAGCAATTTCGACCATGAAGGTGCTATATAAATGCAAGCAGTTCTTTCTCTTGTTTAGAGTAGGTTATCTGAACCTTGATTCGTTGAGGCTTCCTATACATAAACAAAAACGGAGATTGCTGGAGAAACTCAGCAGGTCTGGCAGCATCTGTGAAGAGAAAGCAGAGTTAACATTTGAAGGGCCACCGGAGCCGGAACTCTGCTTTCTCGCCATAGATGTTGCCAGACCTGCTGAGTTTCTGTTTATTTTTGTTTCGGATTTCTAGCATCCGCCGCTCTTTATTTTTTTTCGGAGACATAAAGCTGTCTGGAGACGGAAGTCTCACAAGTGCCACGACACAATAATAAAGTTGATTTTGCATTGGTTAACAAGTGTCTGCTATGATACCGCGGGCTGCTGCGTGCACTAAGCGCAGTTGTTTCTCCTGCGACTCCAAAATCCACATTTACGATCATTTCGTCCACCCATGCACTGAATTATTCTGCAACAAAGAATCAGCGAATAGCAGGAGTTTCTGGTTGGCAATCGCCAGTAATTAAAGGGGGCAGTAGAGGAAAAGTTTTGGTGTTGTGACTGAATTGTCCATTTTTCAGTCATTATTATTTTGGCTCCTTATTAGCTTTATAGTTTATGGTATTTATTAGCATTTACAGGGTTTATTTAACATGAATTAGAATATGCTGCGTATGTTCTCTAAGAAGAAAATGTGCAGCTCAGTTTAAAATTCATACAACAACCACAATAATCTCCTCCCTCTCAGCGATCTCATGCGGAAGCTGGTGTCCGGGCTGATGCGCATGCCCAGTGGAGTTGCATAACCGAAAAAGTTATACAACATTCCAATTTTGTGGAAGGTCAGCATTGAAGAGAGAGTGCAAATTGACAGCTATAGCAGGTCAACAGCGCCTGTAGCTGGCAGCTCAAAGCCGGTAAGTAAAACTGGGAGGCTAACTACAGATAAGGCAGATGCAGCTGGTAGCTGTGTTTATCTGTTACTGTATTGATTTTATTGATCGAACCTCCTAACCCGAGATAAGAGAGTGCTGATACAGCATGGGGAGGCAATGGCCTAGAGGTATCATCACTAGACTGTTAATCCAGAGACTCAGATAACGTTCTAGAATTAAGAATCTAATGATAACCGTGAATCCAATGTCGATTGTCAGGAAAAAACCCATCTGGTTCATTAATGTCTTTTAGGGAAGGGTGAAGAAGGGTCTAGGCCCGAAACGTCAGCCTTCCTGCTCCTCTGATGCTGCTTGGCCTGCTGTGTTCATCCAGCTCTACACCTTGTTATCTCAGATTCTCCAGCATCTGCAGTTCCTACTTATCTCTGAAACTTCCGTCCTTACCTGGTCTAGCCTACATGTGACTCCAGACCCACAGCAATGTGATTGACTCTCAACTGCCCTCTGGGCATTTACAGATGGACAATAAATGCTGCCTAGCCAGCGACGTCCTCATCCCGTCAATGAATAAAGAAATCTAGTTCATGCCATCAATGAATAAAGAAATCTAGTTCATGGAGCAACAATGTGCAGCAGCTTGAGAAATGTGTTTCAGAAAACAATCAAAAGGGCAGATCTTAGAAGTTGCACAATGACTAGCAATAGAGCAGCAGATTGTGTTTTGTTTTAAGTTCACCAGGATAGAGATCAAAATGCATAAAAAGAAAGATTTGGTCAAGTTTCATATAGGCATGTATTCGCTTGCATAGTATAGAATTAGTGATTTAAAAAAGGATTAGAGGAGCTCAATGTGTACGTTAAAACTAGTCCTTCTAGGCTGTTTGGGCGTGACAGCACAAACTACTTCATTTTTAAAGGGTAGTGGAAATCTCACATAGAGGAGCTTTGCAAATTACTGCAAAATTAACCCTATAGACTTACACATCTTTTTGGACACAAAGGAAAAGTTAGAAAGTCACTTTTTTTGGAGGGAGAACCTGTAAACTCTGCATTTTCGAGGCTCTGCTTTACTGGCGGTGGCTGCATACTTTTACATTGAAAATTCTTTTTCTGTCTGTGGTTTTCAAACTGACCCCTTCCTCCTATTCGGTCCAAATCATTTTTTGTATATCACGGGGAAGTATCTCTAGGACTTCCATGGTTTTAAATACCTCCCTGACAAAAACCTTTTTGCAAACTGAATTTTGCAAATAGCTTGCAAATTGAATCTATTGTACAGCATTGCTAATGTTTGGTTTAAATCTGTAAGTTAAGTACAGGGAAACTGTTGTCAGATTTTAAAGTACTGGATTCAGGCAAACTATCTAAGCTTGTACATGATCCTACCAGCAGTCCTTCAGCTAGGGTAAAGGAAGCAACCAAGCTGCTGGAAATCTTGCAACTGTCCTAATAGCAGGCAAGCTGCCAGTTTAAAATTTTATTTTTACCTCATTTTAGGTTGTTTGCATTTGATTATTTTAAAGTAATTTAACTGCAAATAATAAATAATAATCACTTCTGCAACATTTTTAGTATTTAATATAGTTGATATGCTATTTTCAATTTTATTTATTTAGTCATGTAAGAAAATGCATAACATAGAACATAGAACATTACAGCGCAGTACAGGCCCTTCGGCCCTCGATGTTGCGCCGACCTGTGAAACCAATCTGAAGCCCATCTAACCTAAACTATTCCATTATCATCCATATGTTTATCCAATGACCATTTAAATGCCCTTAAACTTGGTGAGTCTACTGTTTTTTGCAGGCAGGGCATTCCACGCCCTTACTACTCTCTGAGTAAAGAACCTACCTCTGACATCTGTCCTATATCTATCACCCCTCAATTTAAAGCTATGTCCCCTCGTGCTAGCCATCACCATCCGAGGAAAAAGGCTCCCACTGTCCACCCTATCTAATCCTCTGATCATCTTGTATGTCTCTATCAAGTCACCTCTTAACCTTCTTCTCTCTAACGAAAACAGCCTCAAGACCCTCAGCCTTTCCTCATAAGACCTTCCCTCCATACCAGGCAACATCCTGGTAAATCTCCTCTGCACCCTTTCCAATGCTTCCACATCCTTCCTATAATGTGGTGACCAGAACTGTACGCAATACTCCAAGTGCGGCCGCACCAGAGTTTTGTACAGCTGCAACATGACCTCATGGCTCCAAAACTCAATCCCTCTACCAATAAAACCTAACATACTGTACGCCTTCTTAACAACGCTATCAACCTGGGTGGCAACTTTCAGTGATCTATGGACACCGAGATCTTTCTGCTCATCCACACTACCAAGAATCTTACCATTAGCCCAGTACTCTGTATTCCTGTTACTCCTTCCAAACATACAAAGCTATACGGGACCAGTTTGAAGAGTGTTACATCAGATGCAGGAGCCCTGTGGTGTTATTAAATAAAATGATGGATACCTTGGAGACCTATTTCCTTTTTACTGTTTCCAGGTTATTAAGCATTGCTTGCCGATCATTTTGCCACAGACTGTCAGTAATTTACTGTCCCCGGCGTTTGGTTTGTGTGGGGCTGCAGTGTGCTAAACAAAGAAGCAACATGTCTAAGAATGATAAACAAGCCCACGAGACGACTCGTTGCAATGCTAACGATTCTGAGTACAAGAAAAATATTGAAAAGAAATCAGATAAAAAGAAAACTGCATTTTCCAGCTTGTCCAACAGTCTGAAAACATCCACAAAAGTATCAATGAAGAAACCTAATCATAATGGCTCCTGTCGGGAAGATTCCCCAAAGCTTCAATCTAAGGGAAAAAGAAAAGTGGAAGACAGAGCTCCAAGATTAATTGAGGGAGAAATGTCCAATCCTAGGATGAATAAAAAGAGGAAAATTGAAGACCAGGCTGAGGCGTCTCCCTCTAGAGAAAGGAATCTGTTGGAAAGTATCAATAAGTCACGTTTGTCCACAGCAAAATCGGTGGAAGAATTTAATTTTAACAAAAAACGCATCCGTCTCCTTTCTAAAACAGAGAGCATCAGGGAAAACTCTCAGGGAATTATTTACTGGATGTCCCGCGACCAGAGAGTACAGGGTAGGTCACATTGCATGTTTGGGTTGTTATCTTCATGCAGTTATCGGCTTTCATTTTATATGGCACTCATTGCAGTTTTACCATCTGAAGAGTGTTTTTAACAAAATATCACAACCTGGACTAACAATTAACTTAAAATGAATTGCATGACCAAACATGGTTTAATCATTAATCTTTTATTCTTCAATTGATTTTATAATTTTCTATTACATACTATCATAGAATGTATGTTGAATGTATTAGTTGTCACTAATTATTCACATGTATGTGACTTACTCCTGATACTGATATGTTCTGTTTCTTGTCCTTGAATCAAAGTGGTGATCAGAGAGAATTCTCTTCAAAGTTAGTGAGGCTCTTCCCATTCTTTCATTTGAGCAATGTTCTCTGCTGGTTAGGTGTTAATTTTTATTTATTATGAATGACACTTCAATTTCAAACAATTCGTGTTCAGTATCTCTGTTGTAAGATCCCTATAGATTTTTATATTTGTTAAAAACTTGAATGTTCATCTGTAACAATGAAATTTGAATTTCTTCCCTCCAGGACACCCTGATCTGGTCCTCCTCCACTTCCACCACCTCCTCACATCCCCACTGGCACCTTCCAATGCAATCGCTAAAGGTGTAATACCTGTAACACTTGGGCATTCTCCCATGTCCTTACTCCCAACCCTCACACACCAGGCCTTGTCATCATGAACTGCTACCTGAACTATCCTATTGTCAGCTACTAATGGTCCAGATTAGCAGCTATTCCCCCAGGTTTTATTAGCATTCCTTGAGGCCAACCTTTACCCATTCTTCTGTCTGTCCAACTGTTGTTAGCTACAGTCATGTCTGAAGAAAGGTCACTGGACCTGAAACGTTAACTCTACTTTCTCTCCACAGATGCTGCCAGACCTGCTGAGTTTTCCTGGGAATTTCTGTTTTTATTTCTGAATTCCAGCATCCAAAGTTCTTTGTTTTCTTTTAATTTAAATTTACCTTGTATTCTGATTGGATGCATAAAGTCTGTGCAAGGACTAGCTCTATATTATATAGTGATATGGATGGTTAATCTTGTAGAGAAAGTATCAGAAGGGGTTTGGTGTGATTGTCCAGTTCTGCTTTGATAAGTTACACAAAAATGTAACATCTGACCTATCTTTTAGCATTACAGTGGTATCCAATCAATGTTATTGTCAATACATATGTCATCTTGTGAGTGATTTTGTTTCCACAGATAACTGGGCTTTCTTATATGCACAATGGCTAGCTCTTAAGCATAAACTCCCACTCCATGTCTGCTTCTGTCTGGTGCCCAAATTCCTAGATGCCACCATCCGCCATTTTGGTTTCATGCTGAAGGGACTCCACGAGGTTGCTGAGGTAAATGCAGTCATATATTTGATTGATGTCTTGCACCAATATTTTCAAATCTTGAGAAAGCTGACATTTCAATCCATTACAAAAGGACTACTTTACTGCTGAAGATGTTCTATCAAGGTTCAATCTACCCTTGACTGTAGATTCATGGCACTATATAAAGAAAAGGACTGGTCTTCTCCGTGTGCCCTGGCCAACATTTATCTCTCCGCTAACATCACCAATTAGTTTAATTGGCCTCTAAGCACATTGCTGTTAGCAAATTGGCACATTTTCCCTACATAACAAAAATTGACTACACTTCAACACTAACTCATTGATTGTAAATTGCAATTGGATGTCGAGACCATGAAAGGCATTATATAAGTCCAGGTTTCTTATTATTTTTCCCTCCAGTCAAGTGTAGATAACAACAAATGTTGGCAAAATTGAAGAAATATTTTGCATCCGCTCCTTGGAACTGTGTGCTGTGATTAGAAACAAAAGTTATATTCATTATTTTCCAGTCAGCTATTAAAATATTTTATAATATTGTTTCTTATCTGAATTATCCATTATCCTTATGACGTAATTATCATATATGTCTGCTTTTCGTAGTACTTCCACAGGTACATAGATATTCTTCATTGTAAGCAACCTGTCCTGTCAGATTTTGATGTAACCTGCCAGGTTTCATGGCCTTTTCCTCTAAATGGAGTTTTGCCAGAAATTTAACATAAGACTTAAACGATTAAAATAAATTATTTTTTCCTTATATTTAGCAATTTCAAGAAAAGAAAACTGGAAAAAAGAATTTGCACAACAGAGGGGGAAAAATAAGTTGTAGTCGTAAATTTGATGAGTCCTGTTATCAAATCATGCCCTCACTGACAGTATTGCCAATGTTATCTTGCAGGAATGCAAGCAGCTGAATATTTCTTTCCATTTACTTATTGGATTCGCCAAAGATGTATTGCCAGACTTTGTTAAAGAGCACAACATTGGAGGGATGGTTACAGATTTCTCTCCATTGCGTCTCCCACTGGAGTGGATTGAGAATGTGAGATACAACCTACCAGAAGATATACCATTTATTCAGGTTTGTATATATATCTTTTCCTTCAATAAAAGAGATATTTTAAATGATTGAAACTTGCATAGTACAAACATGTTGCATTGAAAACAAGGTTCATATGTAACATATGGGAGCATTGCAGTTTGCTATCTTTCATTCAGAATTTCTTAAAGGAACATTTGTCTTCTGGAAAAGATGGAGCTAATTATTGGACAGCATAAAATATTTTCATCTTTCACTGCAGGAGTATAAAATCAGAAGAATGCCATTTCAGTATAAGCTTTATCCCTCCAATTACATCACATAAAAAATAAAATGATTGGATCAGTATCTCATTGCTCATGGTTGATTGTGGTGCACAAACTGGTTGTCATGTTTTCTGAGATCCAGGAATGTTCTTTTGTAAATGCACGTTTTCTTCCCTTTTATTCTATTGTACTGTAATACAGGGCTTTCCCCTCTCCAAGTGACAGGCTAAATTTAGCTATAATGAGTTCAAGGGGAGGCAATGGCCTAATGGTATTATCACTGGACTGATACTCCAGACACTCAGACAACATTCTGGGGACCCAGGTTCAAATCCCGGTAGGGCAAATGGTGGAATTTGAATTCAATAAATATCTGGAAGTAAGAATCCAATGATGACCATGAACCCATTGGTCAATTGTTGTAAAAACCCATCTGGTTCATTAATGTCCTTTTAGGGAAGTAAACTGCCATCCTTACCTGGTCTGGCCTACATGTGATTCTAGACCCATAGCAACGTGGTTGACTCTAAACTGGGCAGTTAGGGATGGGCAATAAATTCTGCCTGGCCATCGATGCCCTCATCCCGTGACTGAATAAAAGAAAAGTTTGCCACACTTTCTGGAGCCAAATCAAAAGAGGGACGGTGCACTGATAGTTAAAATTTAACTGTAAAGCAAAGGCTGGAAAATAACTTGTAGTCCTTCTTCCCAGTCTCACAACTTAAAATTTCTCAACCACCAGACATAACAATCTAATTCTCCTGTTCTTTTTTTTCCACAGTTCGCGATTCCACAGCCTTGCTGCTGTTACAATCAGGTGGGAAGGGGTGAACTGGCTCCCTTCTGTTCAGCCTAATTATTTGGTCATAACAAAAGCTTATTTTTGTTTTGAACAAGGCGTTGTCTCTCTTCTCATGTGTGCACACTGTAATTAATAACATGGTTAACTATTTTTGCTGTGAGCAATGAAGAGTTGATCAACAAGGTTTTCTTGTGTGGCATAAAAACCATACTTACTAATGGCTACAAAAACAGAAATCGGTGGAAAAGCTCAGCAGGTCTGGCAGTGTCTGTGGAGGGAAATCCGAGTTAACATTTTGGGTCGAATGACCCTTCATTAGTTCTGATGCTGCCAGACCTGCTGAGCTTTTCCAGGAATTTCTATTTTGATTTCAGATTTAGAACATCCATTTCGACTCTTATTAACAGTTAATCCAAGAAAATATCTTTAAAAACCTCAACATCAATTATTTGGTTTTCGTGTAATCACTTGACAATCTCTTTATATAAACACACATGAACATGTTTAAAGGAGACTTTTGTTCAGTACAAGGAAAGATATCAAAAAATATATGGTTTAGGGTCCTTTGGTAGTCTTTAAAGTAGAATCTTTTGTCCTGAGACCGATGCTGGTGAACTATTTTCTTGAATGCAGTCAGCTGTATTGTATATTGCAGTTATTAAAAATTTTCAGTGCCTTGATGATAGTTCTTTGTGGCTTTTCTCTGTTGGAACTTGATGCCTTATTCTTTTAAAGAGAAAACTGTGACAGCAGCTTCTATTCAGTTATTTGCCAAAATGGTCTCCTTCCTTGACATACTGGTTCCAGTATTTATTCGCAAGAGGATTTTTGGGTGAACCCGCCTGTGACAGTCAATCTGTCAATACTTTGCATTTGTTAAGTCTTCTTGAAACTGTGATAGGTTTTTGTGATCCATTGTTATCCTTTGATTGGAGTGTCAGTCCTCCTCTTTTGCATAATGTATTTCAGATTTGAGTCTTTCTTCCAGTGGTACTTATAGTTAAGAAGTTCCGTCCCTATGCAGAGACTTTTGAAGGCTCACAGTGAGTTATAAATTCCAGGTAATGAATTTTAATGGCAGGTAGTTACCTCTTGGATAGCCTTTACCAGGTGTGTTCGTCAGTCCCAGCATTTAGATGTTCCTTTGTATATTCCTCTTAGTTTGGTTGCTTTCAGATCAGGTGTCATTTGCAGCCATTTTAAAGTGTCACAGCTAATTTAAAACTAGTAGAGTTAAACTGCAAAGTTTGTTTGTTTCCTTGATATGCTGTTGTACAGAACTGAACTGCGTTTGTGACTATGCATATATACAAAGTATATTTTTGAAATTTAAAAAAAACTAGCGTTCCTACACATGGGCTGGGAGGCCTGGGTTCAAGTCCTACCTTCTCCAGAGCTGTGTGACAACATCTCTGAACAGGTAGGTTAGAAAAATAGGTTAAATTAAA
Organism: Rhincodon typus; assembly: GCF_021869965.1. Classification (NCBI taxonomy): domain Eukaryota; kingdom Metazoa; phylum Chordata; class Chondrichthyes; order Orectolobiformes; family Rhincodontidae; genus Rhincodon; species Rhincodon typus. The sequence continues at coordinate 26,658,840 of NC_063344.1, forward strand.
GAATAAAATGTTTTTCTCTCGATCCCACAATTCAAGGCGTTGAAGTTAGTTATTGAGATTTTAGAGATTAATAATTTAATATTTTAATATCATGACACTGGTGTGCTTGTTCGAAACATTTCTCATCCTGCTAATATATATAGTAATTGAACTCGAACTGTCAGTGTATCTTCCCTCTGGCTGGCTGGTTCTAGAAAATGTGGAAAGCTTGAACATATTGCAGTACATTTATCCATATTGCAGTACATTTATCCACTTGCTTAAAGATCTTGTATCATTTTAAGTGACCTAAATGAACTATTAAGCAGGTTGGTGCCCTTTTTCTAGAGTATTCCCTTTGGATATATTTCTGCTTCTAAGGCAGTCCCTCAGGATCTCGGCTGACTGAGTTTGAGTTCTGAGATGGCTAATGTAAAGTATGATGTGCAGACCCTGTCACATTTGGAGTGGGCAGTGCCTGACTGGTTGGCTCAATGAGTTGTTCTAAGGCCTTAGATACTTTGGTGTTGGTCACTCCAATAATTGACCTGAATACATTACTTTCAGAGCAGTGCTCATATGGCTCATTCAGTAATATCCTATTATCTAATTCAGCAATGTAACAAAAGGACCACTTTAGGATTTCCACTAGATAGCATATTTCTCATACTACTATCATGTGTTTCTGAAATGCATTTATAGCAGACGGAAAAATATCAAGACAAGGAACTATATTTTCAGGAACCAACTGAGCATGCTTATTAATAATCACAACAAATTTAATTTACTTCACTCATTTTCCTCGAAAGTGGACAAAATTAATAAAAGACAAAATCTATGCCTTTTTGTGAGCAGACTTGTTAAAGGCAAAACCTTTCTTTCAACTATGTCCAACTGCACAAACTGATTTCCTCCTGCTCTGTGAGCTGCTCTGTCCCTTTAGCCCTGAATTAAAATCTGGCTATGCAACTGCTTGGTTTTTATATTCATTTTCGGTAATTCCTGACTCCAAAAAGCTGAAGACAATATTTCTGATGTTTCTTAGTCCAGTAATTCATCCAGCACTTCTGAAGTCAGACAAATTGACTATGTTATACTAAAGCGTAGAAACAACAGAAACCTTATGCTTTGCTGTAATTAATAAAGTTCTCAGGACAATGGATGTGAACATTTGTCGGTCATCTAAGATAAGCATAATATCCATGGCCAATTCCGGCTTCATCAACACCTCCAGCTTCGTTCCATTTTTGAAGCATGTACTTTTCTTTTAAACCGAAATACCTTGATGTGGTAGCTCATCCCCGAGTCCATTCAGCAAAACAAAAAGGGGGAAGCAAACAGATACGATTACCTTTCCTTGTGTATTGCTCAGATGTCATCAGGCTCCTTGCTGCATCATGTCTCGTATCTGGAAATCATTGCTGTAGCAGGGTGACCAGAATACATTGTGTACTGTGGAACAGCCCAAGATCTAGTGAACATTACTTAGTGTTATAGTCAATTTTTCTATAGTTTAAGTTCTAGACTAAATTAGATGTAACTTTTTATATATATAAAAACTGTATTATGCAAAGAATATTCAACTAATTAGTCTATACTCCTCTGATTTGGAGATGCAATCTCACTTTATTTTGTAGAGGAACGGGAACTTGAACACTATATCAGAAGGTTTCACAACTCTGCTGTAAACTGCTTCCATTATTCTTTTTATGATGTGTTTTACGGTTATGCAGGTCGATGCTCACAATGTTGTACCCTGCTGGGTAGCTTCAGACAAACAAGAATACAGTGCCAGAACAATCAGGAAGAAAATTCATGATAAACTCCCTCAGTTCCTGACAGATTTTCCTCCAGTTATCCAGCATCCTTTTAGCTCATCCCTGAAGGCAGAGGTTGGTATCATAAAATATTTTATCTCGAAGCTCATTAACTTGGTTGAATGTTGAAAAATACTGAAACAAGTTATTTCTTAACTCCACTATTAAGAATGTAAGGGTGGTAAAAAGAAACAAAGTAGTTTTGAGCTTGTGCTGGTTCAAAATTGTTGCTGTCTGAGAGGCCAGCAATGTAACACAAGGAATCTGTATAATTATTAAAAGCATTAACTTATTTTCAACACAAGCAAGCTGCTTTTATATTTTGAATAGTGATTTTAAAAATGTTATTTTATTTATCAATATTAGCCCCCAGATTTTACCAGAAATTAGAAATTCATTCATTGGGATGAATATGTGACACATGAACATATAAATGTATGAATTAGGAACAGGAGTAGGTCATTTGGCCCCTCGAGCCCTCCCTGCCATTGCCTAAGGTCATGGCTGATCTGGTTGTGGCCTCAATTCCACATTTCTGTTGACCCCCAAAGGTCTTTAACTCCCTTACATTAGTCAAGAATCCTTTCTGCCGACAGTTGGACTGTAATGGATTCTTATTGTACTGAGAACACATTTGTTTGAGGTGCCTTAATTAAAGAAATCCAATCTTATACTAGTTTAGAGATTTAAAAATATACATATATAGAAAATCGAAGCCCTTTGAACCTACTCCATCCTTCATTATGATCATGTCTGGTCATTCAACTCCATAGCCTTTTCCTGCCTTTCCTGTATATCCTTTCGATCCTTTTAGCGCCAAGTACTGTATCCAACTTCTTGAAATCAGATAATGTTTTGGTCTCCACTGCTTTCTATGGTAGCAAATTGCTCACCACTCTCTGGGTGAAGAAATTTCTCTTCATCTCAGTCCCATATCCTTAGACTGTGTAACCCATGGTTTTAGACTCCCCTGTACATTGGCAACGTACTTCCTGCATCTACCCTCTCTGATCCTGTTAGAATGTTATAGATTTCTATGTGAAAATTTATTTTGTGCCTTTGATTATGACAAGTATTTCAAAATTTCCATTTGGGTTTTGCTGGAAGTCTATTTGGATCAAACAAAATGACCGTTTGACCAGAAGCCAGTTTTCTCATTCTAATAGCCAGTCTGATGAAAAATTATTTTTGTGTCGGCAGATATTTAGCATACTTTAGTTCAGAAACAGGCTGGCTACCTTCAAAACCTTTGTATGGAAAATATTCAAAAGACAGGGCTACCATAGTGTTAAAGGTTTGGATGGTGAAGTACAATGTGTTCAAGAAAATTTTCTTTATCAATATGTGGATGCTCCTACTAGAGAAAGAGCAAAACTAGACCTTCGTTTGGGCAATTAGGCAGGGCAGGTGACTGAAGTAAAAGAGGGGGAACACTTTGGGATGGTTTCAAAATGGTTATGGAAAAGGATAAGCCTTCCATAAAAGTTAAACGTTTTTAATTGGAGTAAGGCAAATCTCAATGGTAGGAGACAAAAACTTTCAAAAGTTGATTGGGGTAGACTGTTCGCAGGTAAAGGGATGTCTGACAAGTGCGAGGCTTTCAAGAGTGTGATGACGAGAGTTTGGAGGCATTTTGCTCCTGTTAGAGTGAATGGTAAGGCTGGCAGGATTAGGGAACGATGGATGAATCAAGATATTGAGGTTCTAGTCAAAAAAAGAAGAGAATTTTATTTTAGATGTAGACAACTTTGGTTCAATTGATTGACACCTTCGTGATTATCAACTATAGACTGGTGAGTCTGACTTTGGTTGTGGGTAAATTGTTGGAGATGATTATAAAAGATAGACTTTATGGACATTTAGAGAGGCAAAAATTGATCAGGGATAGTCAGCATGGTTTTGTGTGAGGAAAATCGTGTCTCTCAAACTTGATTGAGTTTTTTCAGGAAGTTACCAAAAAGATTGTTGATGGAAGGGGAATAGGCATTGTTTATTTGGATTTTGGTAAAGCCTTTTATAAGATTCTGCATGGTAGACTAATTAGTAAAGTTGGGTCACATGGGATTCAGGATGAGTTTGCCAATTGGATACATAATTAGCTTAATGGCAAGAGACGGAGAGTAATAGTGGAGGGGTGTTTTTTTGACTGGAGGCCCACGACCAGCACTGTTCCAGAACCGATCCCTGTGGGTCCTCTTTTGTTTGTCATTTATATAAATGATTTGGATGAGAATATTAGAAGGTATGGTTAGTAAGTTTGCAGACAACACCAAAATTGGTGGCAGAGTAGACAGTGAAGAAGGTTTACTAAGATTACACAGGAAGCTCATTAAAATGGGTCAATGGGCTGAAAAATTGCAGATGGAGTTCAATCTGGATGAATGTGAGGTATTGCATTTTGGTACAACAGACAAGAGTAGGGCTTATATAATTAATGGTAGAGCCTTGGGTAGTTTTGTAGAACACAGAAGGACCTAGGGGTACATAATTCTTTAAAGTTTATATCACATATAGAGAGGGTGGTTAAAAAGGCATTTGGCATGCTTGCCTTCATTGCTCAGTCCTTTGAGGATAAGAATTGGGAAGTCATGCTGAGGTTGTATAGGACATTGGTGAGGCCTCCTCTGGAATAGTGTCCAGTTCTGGTCGCCCAATTTTGGAAGGATATTATTGAGCTGGAGAAGGTTCAGAAGAAATTTACCAGGATGTTGCCGGTTATGGAAAGTTTGAGTCATAAGGAAAGGCTGGACAGGATGGAGTGTAGAAGGTTGAGAAGCGACTTGAAAGAAGTTTATAAAATAATGAGAGGTATCGATAGAGTTAATGGTAGTTGTCTTTTCCTTAGGATGGGGAATTTCAAGACTATCAGGCACATTTTTAAGGTGAGAGGAGAGAGATTTAAAAAAAAACAGACATCAGAGGCAAATTTTTTACGTGTTCGCCTGTGGAATGAACTTCCGGACGAAGTGGTGGATGCGGGTACAATTACAATGTTTAAAAGACATTTGGATAGATACATGAATAGGAAAAGTTTGGTAGGATATGGGCCAGGAGCAGGCAGGTGGGACTAGTTTAGTTTGGGATTATACTTGGCATGGACTATTTGGAGCGAAGGGTCTGTTTCCAATAAACATACAATTTTCTTTTGATGTTTGCGTTAGGTATGTCAGGTAATTTTATCTTCAGTGCACAATTTCTTGCTAGTGCTGTAGAGTTAGTTACTGAATCCCTGACCCTCAAATTCAGTGTCATCCTCTTTGCTCTGCCACATCAATAGAGGAAACAAAGTATGGCTCATTTAGAGGAACCTATCTACAGTATGAATTTCTACTGGCTATTACAAATTGGTTTTTACAATGCTGGGTATTGCAACAATGTTAAAATTAATTGTCATATGTATTTTGACCCCTGAAACAAGTGTAATGTTGTGTTAGTTGATTTATTGTACAGGACGTTGGTGAAGCCACTTTTGGAGTACTGTGTACAATACCGGTTACCCTGCTACAGGAAGGATATTATTAAATTGGAGAGGGTGCAGAGAAGATTTACAAGTATGTTGCTGGGACTGCAGGATTTGAGTTTTAGGAAGAGGCTGGATTGGCTGGGACTTTTCACTGGTGCATAGGAGGTTGAGTGGACTTAGAGAGATTTATAAAATCATGAGGGGCGTAGATAAGGTGAATAGCAAAGGCCTTTTCCCTAGGGTAGGGAGTTCAAAACTAGAGGGCGTATTTTTAAGGCGAGAGGAGAAAGATTTAAAAGGGACCTGAGGAACAACTTTTTCACACAGGGTGATTCGTATGTGGAATGAACTGCCAGAGGAAGTGGTAGATGCACATACAGTTATAGCATTTGAAAGACATTTGGACAAGTACATGAGTAGAAAAGGTTTAGAGGGATATAGGCCAAATACAGACCAGTTTAGTTTGGGAAACTTCAGCATGGACGAGTTGGATCAAATGGTCTGTTTCTGTGCTGTATGACTCTATGACTCATTATTCGGGTAAGTAAGAATGATATGGTCATCTTATTAACTGTCAATTTGGTTTTGTTACTTTATCAAGGGTTATATGATTATATACTGAGGTCTTGTGGTGCAATAGATAGAGCTCTGGGTTCGAGACCTATCCCAGGACATGATGATGGAAGGAAGGTTTATTCATAATGTGACCAACCAGAAGGAGTACCAAACTGTACATCACTCCGTTATGCAACAATAACAGGTGGTAGGAGTGGGACAGAGTCCTAGTCAGCCAGCTGAAAGAAAGAAATTTGACTCTTCAGCCATCACTAACCATAGCTCCAGAAAACAACATGCATGTAGTAGTGCATATTGCCACAGGATCTTGGACTCCCTGAGTGAACTGCAGTACTCCACCACCTTGTGATTACAGTATCTGATAGATGCATACTAGGATTACTTGTTCTCCCTGTTTACTAAATATTTTATTCTTAAACGAGAATCTGTCAATTGTAGCTTTCCTTGTTTGGGATTTATCTTTCCAGCTGATTGATTGGGATGCAGCCGCAGCAAGCCTTCAAGTGGATCGTACAGTTAAGGAAGTTGACTGGGCTAAACCCGGGACTGCAGCAGGTCTAACTAGGATGGAGTCATTCATTAACGAGCAGCTTAAGCATTTCAACACTGACAGAAACAACCCAAGTAAAACTGCCTTGAGTAATATGTCACCATGGTTTCACTTTGGTGAGTGTTCAGGAAGTGTTTAACTTTAGATTTTCTTCTTTCTCATCTCAAAAGAAGTATTTCATCTTCACTATCATACTGGTCTCAGAAGAAACGTTTCCCCTTGATGGAAGGGTCAGTGATTGGGGACATAGATATAAGGTAAGGGACAGGAAGTTTAGAGGAGGTGTGAGGAATAGCTTTTTTACCCAGAGGGTGGAGAGAATCTGGAACTCACTGCCTGTAAGGGTGGCAGAGACAGAAATCTTCTTAACGTTGAAAAAGTATTTAGATGTGCACGTGATTGCAAGGCATACAAAGCGATGGCCAAGTGCTGGAAAATGGGATTACAATAGTAAGTGGCTGTTTTTGACTGGTATGGACACAATGGGCAAAAGAGCTTTTTTTCTGTACTGTAGATCTCAATGACTTTTTATCTCTTTGCAGCCTTGCACTATCCTCATAACTTATATTTTTATCTAGCTATAAATCTTCAAGGTAAGCAGACAGAATCAACATGCATTCATAAAAGGGAAATCAAATTTGACCAGCCTATTGCCATCTATTATCCACATATTCTGTGGATAAAGTGGAAGTGGATGTAGTGTACTTAGATTTCCTATAGACATTTGATAGGGTACCACATCTAAGATTATTGTGGGAGATAAAAGTCCATATTGTGCAGCGTACCATATTGGTATTGGTAGAAGATTGGACAGCTTTCAGGAACTAGAGATTAGGCATAAACGAGTCTTTTTCAGTTTGGCAAGATGTAACTTGTGGCATGTCACAGGGATCATTGCTAGATCCTGAACTGCTTGCAATTTCCATAAATGATTAGACGAAGGGTCAGAAGATCTGATTGTCAGATTTGCTGATGACACAAAGAGAAGTAGGAAAATAAATTGAGAAGAGATACAGATTAGAGGAGTGGGAAAAGATGTGGAAAATGGAGTATCATGTCAGAAAATGTGAAATCATCCATTTTGGCAGAAGAATAAAAGAGCAGCATATAATACAAATGGTGAGAGATTACAGAGCTCTGGGATACAGACAGTTTTAGGGTGTCCTTGCACAGAAATCACAACAAGGTTAATATGCAGGGACTGCAACTAAGTAGGAAAGCAAGGAGAATGTTACCAGTTATCACAAGGAGAATTGAATGTGAAAGTAAGGAGGTAATGCTTCATTTTATACAGGATACTGGTGAAACTGCGTCTGGAATACAGTACACATTATTAGTTACCTCATTTAAGGAAGAATGCAAATATGTTTATCGATTTTGTTTCCAATTTCCTGCCCTCACTTTCACCTGGTCTATCTCTGACTCCTCCCTTCCCTTCCTAGACATCTTTGTTTCCATTTCTGGGGATAGACTGGCCACTAATATCCACTATAAATCCTCCGACTCCAGCCATTTCTGCCACCTCCAGTGAGATGCCACCACCAGACACACATTCCTGTCCCCTCCCTTGTCCACCTTCCGCAGGAACCATTCCCTCCGAGACACCCTAGTCCATACTTCCTTCACTCCCAAACACCCACCCAGAGCTCCACAGCACCTTCCCCTGCAACCACTGAAGATGTAACACCTGCCCATTTACCTCCTCTCTCCTCAGTATGCACGGGCCCAAACATACCTTCCAGGTGAAACAATACTTTACCTGCACTTCCCAGAATCTAGTCAACTGCATTCGCTGCTCACAATGTGGTCTCCTCTATACTGGGCAAATGAAGCGTAGACTGGATGACCACTTTGTGGGTGGAACATACATGTTCTGCAGAAAAGACCCTGAGCTTCCAGTTACCTGCCACTTTAACACATCACCCTGTTCCCTGGCCAACATCTCTGTCTCTTGCTTGCTGCAGTGCTCCAGCGAAGCTCAGCACAAGCTGGAAGAACAACGCCTCATTTTCCGCTTGGGGACCCTTTAGCCCTCCAGACTCAATATCGAGTTCAATGATTTTAGGGCCTTAACTCTCCCATGTCTCAGCCCCTTACCCCACACACCAAGCCTTGTTATCTCATAGTCTGCAATTACACACTATCTATTGGTAGCCATTAACAGCTATTCACCCTCCTGGCCAGATTGTTATCAACTGCTTTGTCTGTCCAACTGTTCTTCGCTCTGTTTGGGCTTTATCCCCACCTACTGTTTACTCCTTACCCACTCCTCCACAACCCCCCCGCCCCGCTCCCCACCCCGCCAACCACCACCACCACCACTACTACTCTATCTTCTGCATATAAACTGACAATTTCCTAGCTACCATCAGTTCTGGACCCGAAACATTAACTATGATTTCTCTCCACAGATGCTGCCAGACCTGCTGAATTTTTCCAGTAATTTCTGTTTTGGTTTCTTTTGCAGTTGGCCTTGCTGCACTCTATTTTGTTTAAATCGATGGACTGGTATCACCTCAGTGAGAAGACAGCATATACAAATTATAAAACTGCTTTGTTTTAGATGCAGAATAACAACACTAATTAAATCTGAACATAATCTTTCTGATATCTGTTCCTCCTTTATGAATTAGAAGCATAACATTAAGCACCATACTATCCCTGATATTTGCCTCACTTATCCTTGTTAGCTTCATTACTGACGCTGATCTGCTGTCTCCAGGCTAAGTCAACTCTCTTAAATCCCGCAATCTTGCTACTCTTTTTCTTTATTATCATATGTTGCAGTAAACCAATCTGAAAATGTTGGTTTTTGTTCTCCCTTGCTTGACAACGAATCTAAGGGATAACGTGTAAACCTTATTCAGGAATCCATGTAGCTTTAATGCATATTTCTCATCTGCCAATTAAATTAGACCCATGGCAAATTAATTTAGCATTTTTTAATGTTAGTCATATTATCTTTTATCTTAGGGAAAATAATCATAAATTGTGAAACATAATAGTTGGAATTAAACAGAATATAGCTATATAGATAGAACAATGAGTAAGGACCAAATTTGTATGTGTTTGAATTAGAATGATATCAATAAGATAGAGATGGTATGCAGGGAAAATGCAAAGAAATAAGATTGTTAGAAACTTCAAATTTTGAATTGGCAACTAATGTTGGTTTATCGAACTGAATGCCAGTTCTGAAGTAATAGCTTTGGTGATTCTGAGGGTATCTCATACTCTTTTTGCAGGTCAGATTTCAGTTCAGCGAGCAGTTCTGGAAATAAGGAAATACCGCAACAAGTTTAAGGACAGTGTGGACAGCTATATTGAAGAAGCTGTAGTACGACGGGAGCTGGCAGACAACTTTTGTTTTTACAATAAACAATATGACAAGATTGCAGGTGAGGAGTAGCATTGTTCTGTTTTAACTTAAGTATGAATAATGGGTTCTCGCTGTATGCTAGCTTTTTTGTTGTTTAAATTTTACAAGACATTTATAATTATCATATTCAATTTGGCTAAATAAGAAATTAAAAATCTTAATCTAGCAGCCTTTGGAATTGAACATAATGTATCCTCTCCCTTTTTTGATTTGCTACAGTGCACTACCAGTAATAAAGGATGCTGACTTGTGTAACCTTTAAACCCCATCTTCCCAGCAGCAATTGTCCCGATGTGCAGTTATAATTATTCAGATTACTTAAACAGCTTTGCATGGACGAAATCTTGCTGTATAATTTTTACTTAAGTTTCAGTATGGATGGGTGAGCATAATAGACTAAATTTTAACAAGGTTCAACTTTTAGAAATGTTAATTAGGGTCTAATTGATGTAATGTAACATTTTCACTAGGCAACCAGACAGCTTCCCTGCCACATAAACCATCTCAGGATATGATCGTAAGAAAAGACCACAAGAGATGGATTTTAAACACTTTCTTTTTGTAGGAACAGGAGAATGCTCCTCCAGGCTCCCAAAAGGTATTTGCAGCCTCCTCCTGACCCAGTCTCCACCGGTGTCTCTCCTATACTGAGACCGCATGGGATCGTTTTCCTCCACACTTGTCCAAGTGCCAGATAGTGACAAACAGGAGGCTGAAAGAACACAGCAGGCCAGGCAGCATCTGGAGGAAAGGAACAGTCAACGTTTCGGGTATTACCCTTCTTCAGTCCTGTTAATTAGGCTTCAGCCCTGAAGAAGGGTAATACCCGAAACGTTGGCTGCTCCTTTCCTCCAGATGCTGCCTGGCTTGCTGTGTTCTTCCAGCCTCCTGTTTGTCTACCTTGGATTCTGGCATCTGCAGTTTTTTCACCTCTTGCCAGAAAGTGACACTTAGTCCTCTGATTCTTTTTTTATCCTAGAGAACAATAGTCTCCTCCTGTTCACTTGCAGATAGTGAATAAATCAGCTGCATCATAATTATGTCCTGGTTAAAATTGACACTTTTTTTTAAACTGTAAATTAATTTCCATTTGTTGTGACCAAGATGGGAGGATTGCACTGGCTTTCTCTAGCTCCACAACTCCAGGGTCACAGCATAAATTTAATGGTGTTACCAAGTTCCAGACATAGCAAATCGTATGCTCTCTCTCTCTCTCTCTATTAGACTTGAAAGATCCATTAACCAAATTTCATTACTAAATACAAAAACATTTTATTATAAGACAAAACATATCTAAAACTGCCAAACTAGTTAACACAGTTTTTAATATGAAAATATAAATGTTCATTCCTCTCTAAATAACTCCAGTGACACACACACCAAGTAGAGAGATAAAATGGATTATTCTTTGCAGAGATTCACTTTGGGAAAACACACTTTGGCTAATAAGGCTTAGATCTTGCAGGCAAATGGAACCAGGTATGGAATGTTCAGATGGTGGTCAGTCAAATATTCTGTCATGTGTACATGAGTGTCAGTAAACATTAGTCTCTGGGATCATGGCAACCGTTGCTCAGGAAACACAGTAGCGGAAGTCTTGCAGTCACTCTTCAAAAGGGCAATCAGGTTTCACACTGGATTCGCAACGAAGGTGCTTCAGAAACAGGAGATACAAGCTGAACAGAGATAGTAAGAACTGCTGATGCTGGAGTCAGAGATAACACAGCAGGCCAGGCAGCATCAGAGGAACAGGAAAGCTGACGTTTTGGGTTGGGACCCTTCTTCAGCTTTCCTGCTCCTCTGCTGCCTGGCCTATTGTGTTCCTTCAGCTCCACACTGTATACAAGCTGAACAGCTTGGTCTTTTTCAAACATTACCCTGCCCGACCAATTGAAAATCCAAATGCAGTCTCCAAGCCTTCAAACAGAACAACCTTAAACCTGAGTCATTTTAAAAAAAGTCTAGTGTTTTCACTGAAGTAAGTTCAGACAAACAAGAGCAGCAACTACCTGGAACTATGTCATTTCTAAGAGATGCTTTGTTAAAAGGAAAAAGATCCAATATGCCTTCTTTTTAAAAGTTAGAAAAAAATTTACATACCCTTCAAAGTCAGCACTAGAAAAAAATTAAATGCGAAGCCATCATTTTACATTTAAAATGCATTGTGTTATTTTTTAAGAAATTGATTATATACTAATTCTTAGGAATGAAGATGATTGGCAAAGGAAAGAGGAAATATGAGAACGATTTTTAGAAAAACAACATTGCAGATAGTTACAGCTGATCTTTGGTTACCCTAGAGGAATCTGTTTCTTTCAGGTGCTTCTGATTGGGCACAGAAAACTTTGCAAATGCACAGCAAAGACAAACGGCCATATGTTTATACGCTGAAAGAACTGGAAGATGGGCGAACACATGATTCTTTGTGGAATGCAGCACAGGTACATACAAACACTAGCAATGGTTCCTGTAAATTTTTCTTTAGTTGGGTTACAAATTCTTCCAAGCACTACATTTTTATCTATGGGCAGTTTACATTTTAACATTCATGACTTGCATTATGAGGCAAATTTCTTCCAAAAATAGAAGTTGTAAATGGCCAGATCACTAGAAACTGGATATACAAGTGAGATACACATCGGTAATCTTGCAGAAGTCCCTAGATGCTGACCTACATAGGAGTTACCTGGAAATTTCTTTTAAAGTTGTTCCCAATGCCCCTGGAGAAAACAAGAGCAGTGTCTATTCAGGGGAGTGATTAATTGAAGTAGCAGATGATTATCATTGCTTCTCAGAAGATCTAGGCCAAAAGATCACTGTCACCATCACAATTGTCCTGTCCTACCATTAGGAAAGGCCGTGCAGAAGTGCCACACACTCGTATGCACTTGGAAAGGAGGTGCCTCAAGAGTTCTCAAAGTTGACATCTCATGGCCTCGGGCTAAATTTGGGCAAATTTCCTGCTAATTATTATCTACCATGTCTCCCTGTCTCTTAACCTGTGACTCAGTACACCTCCATGCTGAACTCCAATTGAAAGAAACACGAAGGGATAGAAAATGTACTCCAGGTTGGGGACTTTTATGTCCCCCATCAAAAATGGCTCAGGAGCTCTACTCAAACCAGCTTAGTACTAAAGGATGCAGCTGCTAGAGTGCGTCAGCAGCAGGTGGTGAGAGAACCAATAAGAAAGAGAAACTTGACTGATGTCATCCTCATCCATCTGCATATTACAGATGCATCTATCCATGCTAGTTCTTAGTTATAGTGACAACCACATACTCTCAATAGATTCAAAGTCCTATTTGCTCAAGAGGATACTCTCCATTGTGTTATGTGACATGACTATTAAATGGGATAAATTTTGAACAGATCTAGCATCTCAAAACTGGGCACCTGTGAGGTGCTGTGGGCCATCGATAGCAACAGAATTGGACTCCGTCACAAGCTGGAATGGTATCCTAGCATATCCCCCACTCTACCATTACAATCAAGCTGAGGGTCAACCCTGATTGATTGCGAACAGGACGGCACGCCAGAAACAGGACCACATATGTCTAAAAATGAGGTGTCGACCCAGGTAAACCTACAGCACCGAATACTTGCCTACAGCTGAAACAATATGCAATAGACAGGTCAAAGCAATCCCACTACCAACAATCAGATCTAAACACTGCAGTCTTTCTGTATCCTGTTGTGAATGATGGTGAACAATTAAACAACCAAAAGAAAGTCCATCTTTAGTGATGGGGGAGCTTAGAATATCAATGCAAAGGACAATACTGAAGCATTTGCATCCATCTTCAGACAGAACTGCCAAGTGGATGATCCATCTTCAGGTTTCTTCCTGAGGGCTGCAGCATCACAGATACTAGTCTTCAATCAATTTGATCCACTCCACATGACATCAAGAAACAATTGAAGACATTGGATACTAGAAAGGTTGTAAACCCCAATAACATTCCAGCAAAGTATTTATATTTTTTAATAGAATCCCTGCAGTGTGGAAACAGGCCCTTTTGGCCCAACAAGTCCACACCGACCCTCAGAGAATCCCACCCAGACACATTCCCCAAACCCACATAATCTACACATTCCTGAACACTACGGGCAATTTAGCGTGGCCAATACACCTGGCCTGCATATCTTTGGACTGTGGGAGGAAACCGGAGCACCCAGAGGAAACCCACACAGACACGGGGAGAATGTGCAAAATCTGAGCAAGTGACAAAGATGATCGATGAGGGTAGGGCAATGGATGTTATCTACATGGACTTCACTAAGGCCTTTGACAAGGTCCCTCATGGCAGGCTGATACAGAAGGTAAAGTCGCAGTGGGTCAGAGGTGAGCTTGCAAGATGCATAAAAAACTGGCTTGGTCATAGAAGACCAAGGGTAGCAGTGGAAGGGTGTGTTTCTGAATGGAGGGCTGTTACTAGTGGCGTTCCTCCGGGATCAGTGTTGGGACCTTTGTTTTGTAATATATATAAATGATCTGAAGGAAAATGTAACTGATCTGATTAGCAAGTTCGCCAATGATACAAAGGTTGGTGGAATTGTGGATAGTGATGAGGAACGTCAGACGATACAGCTGGATATAGATCAGTTGGTGACTTGGGCAGAGAGATGGCAGATGGAGTTTAATCTGGAAAAATGTGAGGTAATGCACTTCGGAAGGTCTAATCCAGATGGAAAATATACAATAAATGGCAGAACCCTTAAAAGTACTGATAGGCAGAGGGATCTGGGTGTACAGGTACACAGGTCACTGAAAGTGGCAACGCAGGTGGACAAGGTAGTCAACAAGGCATACAGCATGCTTGCCTTCATGGGCCAGGGCACTGAGTTTAAAAATTGGCAGGTAACGTTGCAGCTTTATAGAACCTTAGTTAGTCCGCATTTGGAATATTGTGTCCAATTCTGGTTACCACACTGCCAGAAGGATGTGGTGGCTTTGGAGAGGGTACAGAAAAGATTTACCAGAATGTTGCCTGGGATGGAGGGCATTAGCAATGAGGAGAGGTTGGAGAAACTTGGGTTGTTCTCACTGGAATGACAGAGGTTGAGGGGTGACCTGATAGAGGTCTACAAGATTATGAAGGGCATGGACAGAGTGGACAGTCAGAAGCTTTTTCCCAGGGTGGAAGAGTCAGTTACGAGGGGCCATGGGTTTAAGGTGCGAGGGGGCAAGGTTTAAGGGTGATGTATAAGGCAAGTTTTTTTTTTTAAACAGAGGGTGGTGGGTACCTGGAAGTCACTGCCAGGGGAGGTAGTGGAAGCAGATACTATAGTGACGTTTAAAGGATGTCTTGACAAATATGATGGGAATAGAGGGATACAGGCCCCGGAAGGGTAGTGGGTTTCAGTTGTGATGGGCAGCATGTCGGTGCAGGCTTGGAGGGCTGAAGGGCCTGTTCCTGTGCTGTAATTTTCTTTGTTTAATTGCAACTTCTCAGGTATTGAAGCAACCTCTGTGCAGGTCTTGTTGTATATGGCCAACAATGGCTGACAGACAGCAAGTAAAACTCATGCCACATAAATGCCAGATACTGACCATTTCCAACAAGGGAATCTAACCAAAATAGAAATAGCTGGAGAATTCAGCTGTGAAGAAAAGTCACTGGACCCAAAACGTCGACTGTTATCTCTCCACAAATGCTGCCAGACCTGCTGAGTTTCTCTAGCTACTTCTGTTTTTATTTCAGATTTCCAGCATCCACATTTCTTTGCTTTTTGTTAAGAGAATGTAACCATTTGAGCTTGATGTTCTACTGGCATCAACATCAACTAAATCCCCCACTATTCAATTGGGGAGTTATCACTGAGTAGAAACTGAACTGTCTAGAACTAAATACTGTCGATACAAGAACAGGTTAGAAGCTGGGGTTTCTGCAGCGAGTAATTCATCACCTCTCAACTTCCCAAAGCCTGTCAATTAGCTACAAGGCACAAATTGGAGGGTGATGAAATACAATCCACTTGCCTGAATAAGTGCAGCTCCAACAACACTCAAGAAGCTTGATGCCATCCAGGACGAAGCAGCCTGCTTGACTGGCACCACATTCACTAACTACCTTCAACACAGATGCTCAGTAACAGCATGGTGTCCCATCTACAAGATGCACTGCAGCAACTCACTAAGGCTCCTTCAACAACACCTTCCAAATCTGCAATATCTACTATTTAGAAGGATCTAGGTCAGCAGATGTTTGGGAACACCATTACTGGAAATCTCCTTCAAGCCACATGCTGTCCTATATTGCCTTTATTTCACTGTCATGGGGTCAAATTCCAGGTGGACTGCAGAAGTTCAAGGAGACAGATCACGACAACCTTACCAAGGGCAATTAGCCTCAGGCAATGAATGCTGACCTGACCAGTAATGTCCACTTCCTATGAATAAGTAAGAAAGACACAAATGAAAGTTTAATGTTGAGATACTGATGCTTGTGAATCTCATTGAACACGAGACTTTAATATTCACTAGTTCTAGAAATGAGAGATTGCAATGTTACAGGATATTTATAAATGAGGAAAACCATTCAATCCACTTTGACTCTTTTGTGCAGAATTAGCATGCAATCCTATTCTGCCTACCCACCCCTAGCTGCCTTTCTTGTAAAGTGCAGCACCTTCAGCTGCAACATTTTTGTTGTTATTTACTGTAGCTTCAGATGATCCATGAGGGGAAGATGCATGGTTTTCTTCGAATGTACTGGGCTAAAAAGATTTTAGAGTGGACTGCTTCACCTGAGGAAGCCTTACAGTTCTCCATCTACCTGAATGATCGCTATGAACTGGATGGCAGAGATCCAAATGGATATGTAGGTAAGCACAAATTTGCTTTTATATTTATCTAAAGTTGGTGGTGCATACATACCTTATGCCTCCACATAAAATATTAGTGCATAAATCTTAAAAATAAATGAATAGACCATTTGCAGTTCCTTTAACCCCTTTTAATGCTGCGTTATTCCAATACCATCTGTTCTTCAATTCCTATCCCTCACATTAAGATTACAAAAAGGGAATCTCTGTTGATTTGTGGAATCTTTTAATGGATTGGAAAATCACCTGGTATTTTCCAGTGCTGCTTAGTAGCATTGTGAAATAAAAACAAAAGTAAACAAATTCATTTTGATACATAGAGCATAACCTAAAAGTGGCAAAGTCATGCGACACATTTAAAATCTGCTCCTGACTACGTTTATCCAGTCCAAGCTACACCAGCATTTATGCCAGATGTAGGAAGAAATAATCAAATTTCTAATATCTGAAGCCGTACGTTTCATTTTTGTGAATATGACAAAGTGTTACCAAGGAAATGCTGCTTTCCCGTCTGATCTAGAAGTTTCAATGGCATGAAAATAAGGTACAAGTACAGCAGGAACAGGTTCTGGTGTAAAATCTGATTCTGCTAGTAATGCTGCATCTATATTACATTGTTAACTCATCCTCTTTAATTTCTGACCTGAAATATAGTCATCCTGTTTCAGTTTGACAGCATCTGTGAAATATTACACAATTTCAGCATTGAAATTTTGGACAATTGCCAACAAGTACAAATAATACCAAAAAATGCAATTTCCTGATGAACCAACATTTTGCAGTCTGGCACTTAGTTACTGTTCATTTCTGATCAGCATCTTCTCTTGTAGGTTGCATGTGGTCAATCTGTGGAATCCACGACCAAGGCTGGAAAGAGCGACCAATCTTTGGCAAGATTCGCTACATGAATTATAATGGCTGTAAGAGGAAATTTGACGTTGGCCAGTTTGAAAAGAAGTATAACTACAAGAAGTTTACAAATCCATTGTAGATCAGTGTACATCCTTTCATAAAATTGAATTTACGAAGCATTTGTTCCTTAAATCTGAAATGCAGGGCAAGTGTGGGGCGTGGGAGATAGATTTTGAAAGATAGCCTTAAAATGCAAAACAAGAAAAGGCCATTCGAGTGCTCAGACACACTCTTATCACAAGCATTGTATCATGTACCCTGTCATACATTAGACTCCTCTTATTCTGACTTGTTCAATGTTTGAATGAAACTCATGGATCTACACAGGCAACAGAGCAATATTCCAGAATTTCTTTTTACTACTAACCATTGCCAATTTTTGACTTTCTTGGTGCTTTCTTCAAATTTAATTTCTCCTAAATTATGACACTGCATTACAATACATAGAAGCAATCTATTTAGAACATCTTCCGCTGTAACTATTGAAGTATTCCAGCTAAGGGCTTCTACTGTCCGTTGCTGGTTGACAAGGTCAGAATTCACACGACAGCAGGTTATTGTCCAAAAGTTTTATTTGAAAACACAAGCTTTCAGATCCTCGGTCCTTCTTCAGGTGTTAGTGACAGAGGTATTACCAGACACAGAATTTATAAGATCAAAGATTCATTGTGACCCTTTGCTGTCGTGTGAATGCTGACCTTGTCAACCAGCAATGGACAGCAGAAGCTGTTAGCTGGAATACTTCAATAGAGTGACAAGACTGCCCTACCTTTGCAGCACGCTGAATGGTTTAGTCTCAACTTCAGTAGCTCACCCCACCCCGTAATCCCAACCGGATGGTGAACTTGCATTGTAGCCACTCATTGGCCAATTCTAGGAAAAACCTTACCCCAAATGCTAATGGGACTAGATTTATCTAGGATATCTGGTCAGTATGGACAAGTTGAACTGAAAGGGCCTGTTTCCATGCTGTACATCTCTAATGACTAGTTTGAGCAGACAGCGAGGTTACAAAACAAAACCTCTCACTTGTACAGCACTTCACGATCTTTGGAAGTCACAAAAGACTCTACAGCCAATTAAGTTTTTAAGTTTGTGACAGTTTGCTGTGTACATACTGGCTGCTGAATTTTAAACACAAGTACAATCATTAGTATATTATTGGAAACCAACTCCCACATATAGTAGTCTGATAATGACTAGACATAGGTAGATGATAAGTCTGCTCTGCTGTTTAATGAGATCATAGCTGATCTGATATTACTCAGCTCCACCCTCCCGATTTTATTCCAATAACCCTGGATTCCTTTACTGATGAAAAATCTCTGTCTCAGCCTTGAATATACTTAGTTGGGTCATTAAGAATTCCTCAGAGAAGACATTCCTCCTCATCTCTGGCGTAAATGTGCAGCCCTCTGATCCTAGACTGTCCTACAAAGGGAAATGACTTTTCTACATCGACCTTGTCAAGTCTTCTAAGAATCTTGTATGTTTCAATAAGGTCACATCTCATTTTTTAATGTTCCAATGAGCACAGACCCAAAATACTCAACCTGCCCTTATAAGACAGTTCCTCCATATTTGCATCAGCCTCGTGAACCTTCTGGAGACTGCAACCAATGCTGATATAAAACTTCCTTTGGTTGAGAAAACCAAATTGTTCATAGTGTTCCAGCTGTGGTCTGTCTAGTGCCTTGTACAGTTTTAGCAAAATGTCCCTTTTATATTCACTTCCCTTGGAAAGAAAGGCCAACATTTCATTTGCCTTACCTATTACCTACTGAACTTGGGTGTTAGCTTTTTCTGATTTATGCACTGGGACTCCCAAAATCGCTTTGTTCTGTAGTTTTCTGCAGTCTTCCTCCATTTAAATAATATTCAACTCTTCTTATGCTTCCTGCCAAAATGCATAACCTCATATTTCCCCACATTATATTCCATGTACCAGGTTTTTTTCTGTCATTTAAAATATCCATATTGCCACTGCAGTCAGTCATTCTTACCACTTGCCTTTGCACCTATTTTTGTCATCTGCAAACTTTACTATCATAGACTCATTTTCCTCATCCAAATCATTAATATATATTGTAAATAATTGTGGCCACAGCCCTGATCCCTGTGGTAGCCTACTAATTACAGGTTGTCAGCCTGAAAATGTCCCCTTAACCCAATTCTCTTTCTTATGTTAGTTAGCTAATCATGTATTCATGCTAATGTACTACTTCCAACTCCACAGGTTCTTATTCCGTTAGTTAGCCTAATGTGTGGTACGATATCAAATGCCTTCTGAAAATTCAAGTTTATTTGTTTCTTTATTCATTGATAAATAAATAGAGGGCATCGCTGGCTAGGCAGCATTTATTGCCAATCCCTAACTGCCCATAGGGCAGTTCAGAGTCAACCACATTATTACATCCAGTGCTTCCCTTTTTAATCAATCTTGCTTGTTACCTCCTCAAAGAATTCTAGTAAATTTGTCAGGCATGACGTTCACTTTGTGAAGTGATGTTGACTGTTTGATCATGCATTTCTAAATATTCCTATTACATCCTTTATGGTAGACTTTTAACAATTTCCCAATAATGGATATTGTTAACTGGCCTATACTTATAAATTTTGTCTCCTTCCCATTTCAAATAAAGGAATTTCATTGACATGGATTGAAATGAGAAGTACACACATTTAAAATTTAAATCTTAAACTGCTAGGTACAATTTTTGACTCAGCTAGGATCTCTGTTCTCAATGTGGAGGTCTAGAAAGGAACATCTAGATCAGGAATTGACCATGAAATTTCAGTCTTGAATGACTGCAGCAGGATTAATTTTAAACTCGTGTAAATCCAGCTATTTTTGAACACGAGATTTCTGGCAAGCTTACATATTAGCCAAGGCCAAGAGTTCAGTGGTGCAAATTATACAGCAACTTGGTCTACTCCACAACTCTTATCTCTCCACGCCCATCTGCTGTGTTGTTTTCACTTTAGTATCTGCCAGTACTGTGACTCATCTTGTACATTGCCAGCAATTTCTGATCCATTGTAAGAATGGTTTGTGAGCAGGACCAACTGCAGCAATTCATATTATGCCACATGTTATTGATATTACAGTACCAGAGCACACCACACTGATTCAAATGGAACACTGCATCTGAACAGTTTAAGGAATGTGATACATTGAAAACATTAACCTCAGATTTAGCTGGACTGTAGTGGTTCACAAAGACAGATCTCCACAGTCTTTAAGGACAACTAGAATTGGACAATGTTGGCCAACCAGTGATGCCAACATGCCACAAATTAATTAAACCGACTGCATATTTCATTTTTCTGTTTTTGAGATTTCTAGTTCCCATGGATATCTAACATTTGATATATGCCATCAGTTTTATGTATCAGTTGCTGGGAGTAGAAGTGCTACTACATTAATGGAAAGCTCTGAGCTTTTGTGGTATAGCAAATACAGTATAACTGCAATAAATTGACTTCTTGAAACAGTCTGTGCTGTTGAAGTCAGCCAAAAGTGTGTCTTTGGCTGCTCCAGAGTCTTGCTCATCTGTCACCCTGTGCTTACTAACCTAAATTAGCCTCCAATTAAGCAACACCTCAGCTTTAAAGTTCTTTTCAAATTCCTTGTAGCCTCAACTTTTCACAACTGTAATTATTTCCAGTTTTAATGCAATTAGAAATCTGGACTCCTTCAAATGTGTAATCTTTAGCATTCCCAATTTTAATGCCAGCCAAACCTTCTTTCTCCCTTAAAATCTGTATACCGCGCTTTTGATCATCTACAGAAAAAGCCCCTTTTGTGCCCTGGTGTCAAATTTTAATATTTCTATGAAGTGCCTTGGAACATTTTGCTATGTTAAAGCTATTACATAAACAAATTTGTGGAGGTGCTGGTGTTGGACAAAGTCAGAAGTCTCACAACACCAAGTTATGGTCCAACAGGTTTATTTGAAATCACAAGCTTTTGGAGTGCTGCTCTGAGAAGTCCCTTCAACTTCAAAAGGAGCAGCACTCTGAAAGCTTGTGATTTCAAACAAATCTTTTGGACTATAACCTGGTGTTGTGTGATTTCTGACTTTATAAACAAATTAGGTGGGTGAATGACAATCCTGTGATACTTAAGCCAAAATAATTATCCTGCTTGCTGAACAGAAATGGATCTTAAGTTTTTTTGTGCTAAAAGATGAATTTGACCGAAGAATTAAGAGGGAATTAAGAGGGAATTTAGTGGTAAAGGCCATAAGAAATATGAACAGGAGTAGACCATTCAAACCCCCTTGTGCCTGTTCCAACATTCAGTAGGATCATGGAGTCATACAGCACAGAAACAGACCCTTCAGTTTAACTCATCCACACTCCTCGCATTCTCTCCTACCCTTTCTCCAACTGATCAAAAATATATTTCCACCTTAGATATACAAAAATGACCCCACAGCTCTCTGTGGCATGGAGTTCCATACAGACACAACCCTCAGAAGAAATTACTCCTTGAAGGTAGACCAAGAAGAATCTTGCTTATGGAAATTGGTTACTGCTTGATCTTTAAATAAAAGTAGCCCTCACACCACCAAAATTAGAAAGGATTGGAATTTGTACCAAATAAAAAAAAAAAAAAAAACAATGAAAGCTGCATTTGATCTGTACAATAAACTCAAAAGCTAATAAAAATTATTATTTTGTGTACCTTTGTACTTGATGTACAGAAAGAAAAACAAACACATTTGGAAATAAAGTTTTGAGGAAATATATTTACAATTTTAATATTAAATGTCAGTACTTTGCTTTGCAGCTTTCAACAAAATTTTGTTGTTCAACTTTTGCTATTCAAAATTAAGGAAGGATAAAACAGTTAAAAACCTGCAATTGTTTAAAATAAAAGCTATGTTCCAGGAGTCAAGAAGTTCAAGCAGGATTGATGCACTAAATGTATTAATATTTCCATATATACAGTACAATATTAGTGATTAACAGGGCTCTTTAGTTGACTATACAATGACATTGTTTGAGCTATTTTCTTACAAACTGCAAAATTCTATAAATGTCCATTCTCTGGAAGAACTAGTATTACTATTGCATCTGATCAATTGCTGTAACCCAAATTCAATTCATTTTGTATCACTAAAACATTAAAAAGATGGTTTTGGGGTTGGAATTCAATAGTGTGCATAATAAGCAAAGGTATCTGCCACCTAATGTACACCTTAATTGATATTCCTGTCCATTAAATTCATGATGTGCTGAGAGAATATTTCTTGGCTTATTGACAAAATTACACGTCTGCATATTTTATTCACTTAACTTACAGACAAACATGCAGAACAAGACAAAATTCCTGTAATTCTGATTCTTTCATTTTGAAATTCTGAACAAAAACTTCCAAAAAATATAGTTAAAAGCTGCCAGAAACCAAATGTTCATTACCCAAACATTTGGGCCATAGTGCTGAACTAAAATTTCTTGTGTAATTTTGAAATACACCAATGGCTAAAAACAAACATGAGAAGACTGATCACTCAAATAGCATTTCATCTCCCAACGGATGAATTAATGTGTTATCCAGGGAGGTGGAAACTGTCTGTAGATTTTACTCTTGAATGTTATAACTCCAACTGAATGCGCTAAACTGTTGCTGCCTGAATGCAGGGTTGGATTTGTCTGTGACTATTTTAATCATTAAATAACTGTTTTTGATTACACTTTCTCTATTATTTCCAAGTAAATTCCAATTCATAGAAATTACACTTCCATCATAAAATGGCTAATGAAACAAATTGTTATGTGGAGGATTAAAAATATTTTGTAATATACCAACCAAGAGAACACCACAGCACCCTAGATCCTGCACTGGACAGAAACTGTAAAGATTAAAGTAAGACTTAAAAAGCACTAGATCATTCAACAATGATTCAGTCAAAAAGTTCAGGCTTCACATTAACATATCATCCGAGCTCCTTTATCTGTGAACTACACAACTGCCCTATACAGTTCTCCGTATGAAGTGAGAAATGTTCATTATTTTCAATCACATTTGGACATATTACAACACACCTCTGGGGCAGGTAGGACTTGACCCCAGATCTTCTAGCTCAGAGGCATCAGTACGCCACCAGAACCCAAATAGGGGTGTTAGGTGGAGATTGCTGGAATCCAAAGGTTCTGTTAATGGATGTTTAATGCCTAGTTGTTGAAGGTAATAAAAAGGTAGATGATGTTGGGCATTGATCAGAAAATATCTTCGATATGTTCCCAGACATTTCACAATATGTCTGAACAGGTGGATTAGAAAATAATATACTTTTATTTTTGTGGCAGTGTACTGTCCCTACTTTTAGGCTGGATGACCCAAGTTCAAGTCCCAACTGCTGCAAAGATGCATCATAATCTGTCTGAACAGGATGATTAAAAACATCTACATTGAGAAAAATACACCATTTCACTTACTTTAAATTTGACGCTAATCACATACCTGATGTGCCAACATCCACATAAGGTTATGAGTAATTAAAAGACATATTCAAGTTATGTTCCCAAACATGCCCACCCCAGAATGTGTCATGACCTGTCTGATCGGGTTGCTTAGAAATATCTACTTAGGTATGTTTCAGAGCACCTTTGCAGTAGTGGTAGTGTCTCTAACTCGGGACCAGAAGGTCCAGGTTCAAGTCCGCTCTCCCTAGTAGTGTGGCATAACATATCTAAGCATATTTTAAATCAACCTGCTCAGACATATTGTTGGTTTTGCAGACAGCACTTAGGTATGTGGACCATCTTTGACAAAAACCCAGAGACCCAGATTCAAATGTGTGCCATAACATGTCTGAATAGGATGATTAAAGATAACTACTTCAATATGTTTTGATTTGTTTCTTTTGTTGCAAGGGGGGAAAAAAAATAAAGTAGTCATATGTTAAGAGGGTTCTAGTGACAGAGATAGTGCTCCTATCTCCTGGACCAGAAGGTCAAGGCTAAAGTCCCACTTGTCCCACAATTTTCCAGAACATAAGTATATTTTTAACATCAACCTATTTAGGCAAGTTGCTAGTTTTGTAAGATTACCGAGATACATTGGTTGTCTTCAAGGGGAAAAAAAAAAGGGCTTGTGCACAGGGGGAAAATTTCCATATGGGGGGGGTGGGGGGTGGTCAGGAGATTGTCAGAGATTAAAACTCCACTCAAACTAAAACAAACAAACAGTCTCAACGTATGCTTCATAACTAGGCCTGGAGGTCCTCTAAAGTGATATGTCTATATCAAAACTTCATAATTCTAACGTACCTCATCTTACACAGATATCCAATATTCATCTTCACGATTGTACTGGAATGTCATGGACAAGAAAATCTGTTTTATTATTGGTTTGTACCAACTTCCATGCCACTTGAGTCAAGACATTGCATTACAATAAACATCAAACCTTGTGGCCCTGGTAAGCAGATTTTGTTGCATTAGCAATTGGGTTTAAATTAACATTACTTACAAAAACCTCAACATAACCGAGATTTGAATAGTTTTATCTAGTCAAACCTCAAGTCCATTGTGTTTCAAGTATCCAGCCAGCAAGATATTTACTGTACAGGATGGTGACATTGCAGAACAGCAAACAAAGATGAACAGAATGAACAGCCTCGTAACACCACAAAATATTGAATAAGAGAAATACAACCGCTAACACACATGACAATGCCAGATAACATCTGAAATGTCTGAAGGTATTTAATATCATTTTTTATGATCTGTCCATCCTTATAATGTTAAAAATCTATACAAGTAGACATATATATCCTGTTAGAAGTTATACTCCATTTTATATGGGACTCATTTAATCCATCACAATTCAGTACTCTTGTGACAGTCCAATGCAACAGTCTGCTTGGAAAGAGAAAAGTCTCCTGAATCATCCCACACTATGAATAACCCAGCTGTATACTAGCCCAAACATTAGGTTTGATAGCTAGCAAAAAATTCTACATTCAAGCCAAACGCACTATTCTTGAATAATCCTTTTATCATCCTACAGAATATGATCTTAAAATAAACCTATACATTCTTGGCAGGTTTGTTTATTAAACAAAGAACTTCACAGCAGCTCAAAGAGGGCAGCAACACAAATCAACTTTGTACAGTTGAATTTCAGTATCCACAAACCTCAATTTAAAGGTTATAAATTAAATGCTAAAGACTCTCTTTGGCATCATCCAACGTTTCCGTATCAATTCCTAAATTAATACTAAATAAGAACACTGCAACACTAAACAGGCATCAATGCCATAGGAAATTTTATTACAATACCAGGGATGAGAACTTTTGTTTACATAGATTAAGTGCATCTTCAAGAACTCCATGTATGTGCCTTTAGCCAAAATGGAAAGAAAGTGGATGAAAACAGATGAATGACAAGAATAACTACTCAGCCGACTGAAAGCTCCCTCATTCTGGCAAGAATATAGGCTAATCCTGAAATGCAACTTGTAGTATGATACACAGAATACCAGAACTGCTCAGGATTTAATAGTCTCCTCCTTCCAAAAACAGTCTTTAAACATTCATGCAAAAACACTTAATACACCTAAAAACATGTAAAATAAAAAATGTTCAGCATCAGGGACAAATGTACATTGTTAACAATTAGATCAATAGCACACCATCACTAAAGTTTACATTCCTGGAAGGCAATAAATAGCATTTTCATTATAACTTTAGTATAGGTGAAGCCTATGGCGCCAACTTTAATAAAAAGTGCATGAAGTCAACACTGCTTCAATCCAAATTTTCAAGTAGTTTTGTTAATATTTGCTGTCTTCCTGCTCAATCACAACTTGTACTCTGTGAACTCGATTCCTCTTCACCTTCCGACTCCAAATACAATTCTATGGTCTGTTTGGCAAGGAGTTCTTTACGTGCCTGTAACCGGTCACAGCGGGGACACTGATCTGATTTAAAGCAGGACTTATGATAACACGCTTTACATTCTGCAGAGAAAAAATAAAGTGTTTTAATATTTTACAATAGCAGTTCAACACTCATTCATACATGAATACATAACAAGGTGTGGAGCTGGATGAACACAGGCCAGGCAGCATCAGAGGAGCAGGAAAGCTGACGTTTCGGGTCTGGACCCTTCTTCAGAAATGGGGGAGGGAAAGGGAGCTCTGAAATAAATGGAGAGAGGGGGAGGCGATGATAGAAGGTGGACAGTGGAGCAGATAGGTGGAGAGAAGATGACAGGTCAAGGAGGCAGGGACGAGAGGGGGCGCTGGTCTTGGGATGAGGTCGGGGTGGGGAGATTTTGAAGCTTGTAAAGTCCACATTGAGAGCATTGGGTTGTAGGTTTTCCAAGCAGAATAGGAGGTGCTGTTCCTCTAGTTTTCAGGTGGCATTGTTGTGACACTGGAGGCGGCCCAGGATGGACATGACATCCAAGGAGCGGGAGGGGGAGTTGAAGTGGTTCGCGACTGGGAGGAGTTGTCGGTTGTCATGAACCGAGCGCAGACGCTCCACAAAGCGGTCTCCAAGCCTCCGCTTGGTTTCCCCGATGTAGAGGAGGCCACATCAGGAACAGCAGATACAATATACCACATTAGCAGATGTGCAGATGAACATCTGTTTAATGTGGAAGGTTTTCTTGGGGCCTGGGATGGAGGGAAGGGTGGAGGTGGAGGGGCAGGTGTAGCGCCTCCTGCGGTTGCAGGGAAAGATGCCGGGGGTGGTGGGACTAGTGGGGATTGTGGAGTGGACGAGGGAGTCGCGGAGAGCGTGGTCCCTCCGGAAGGCAGTTAAGGGTGGGAAGGAAATATATCCTTGGTAGAGGGGTCAGATTGCAGGTGGTGGAAGTGGCGGAGAATGATGCGTTGAATCCAGAGGTTGATGGGGCGATACGTGAGGACAAGGGGAATTCTGTCTTTGTTGTTATTGCAGGGAGGTGGTGTGAGGGCTGAGATGCGGGAAACGCAGGAGATGCGGTCGAGGGCGTTTTCGACCACTGTTGGTGGGGGGGGGGGGGGGGTGGGGGGGGGGGGGGAGGGGGGGGGGGGGGGTGCGGGGGAGGGCGGGGGGGGGGGGGGGGGGGGGGGAAGAGTGGCAAGGAGTGGTTGCAGTCCTTGGAAAAACGAGGACATTCATACGTGAGCTTACCTGTTAACAGTTCAATACTTTAAAGTTATAAATGCTGCAATGATGCAACAGAGTATAAATCCCAAAGTCTGAGAAAGAATTGGAGTTGTAGATTTCTACAAGACAAAGTATCCCAGCCTACAAAATAGAATAGGCAATTTATAAAGCTTCTTTAAGACGGTGAGCACGTCAAGGAGTTCCAGCGTTATAAAAACACACATTAGCATTTCAGCACACCAGAGGCAAAGGGAGACTATGCTCCTGGTCAAAATAGGCAGTATTTTAAGGAATGTGGATTTGAAAGCTCATCATTGAATCAATTTAGGACAAGATCGAAACAAACATTTTGAAATAGAGAAAGTGGCCAGGGCAGAGTTTGGCCCCAGTAACCATGAATAAGGTTGGATCCAGCTGTTTTATGACTGATCAAAGTAGAAACTGGGAGGTTCACTGATGATTGGAGTGTGTTCGGCATCATTCCCAAATTCTCACATATCAAAGCGTCAGTGTCCATTTCGAATAAGATCTACTTAACATTTAGGATTAGAATGAGAAGTGAGAACTAACATTCACGCCACACAAGTACTGGTTAATGTTCACCCCCAACAACAGTCTAGCTGCTGTTGCATGACCTTCAGTCACTACAGTCACTGAATCCCCACATGAAACATTCTAGGGATTCCATGTGAAACTGATCTTGACCAGGTACATACATACTGTGGCTGCAACAGCATGTTAGGGCTGGGAATTCCACAGCAAGTAACTTATCCTCTGACTCCCCAGACCTTGTCCATTATCTACAAGCGTAACTCATGAACGTGAAGGAACATTCTCTACTAACTTGGATTAGTGCAGCTCCAACAACACTCAAGAAGCTCAGTATCATTTCTCACAAGCAGTCCACCTGGTCAACCACCCAACCGCTACCAAACACTTACTTCCTTCACCACAACAGAATGGCAGCAGGAACTATGAGATGCACAGCAACAACTGGTCAAGCCTCCTTCAATATGTCAATGTTGACCTTCCAACTGTCAATGTCTGCAACCTACAATTTCAAGGCCAAGAAAGCTTATGGGAACCTGCAAGATCTCCGCAAAGTCAAACACCATGCTGTCTTGGAACTATATCTCTGATCCTTCACTATTGCTCAGTCAAAAGCCTGACCCCCCCTTTTGTGACAGCACCATGCACATACCTTAACTACACTGAACGCAGTAGCTTAAGGCGGGTGTTCACTATCTTTTCAAGGGCAATTAGGAATATGCAACATATTCTGACAACGGGAAGCAAGCAGGGGACAAGGAGATAGGAATAGAGGGGAAAAAAATTTGGGAGCAATGCACTAAAAAGGGGGAAAAAAATGGAAGGTGGTATAACTGGGTGATAGTAAGGGCAGGTGGGAAGGTTCTCTCAAGAAGTTTAAGAAATTAAATAAAAGTAAAGTAATTTACAGACCCAGAAAGTAACTGCAAAGTAAACATGCTCTCTCAAAATTTAAACCCAGGAAAATTAAGTCAATTTTATTTTATTTTTGCATGGGCTACACAAAAGCAAGCAACTGCAGCACAAATAGGACATCAGATAAATGGAGTCTACATGGCAAACCATCCAAAATGGAGTGACATGTGAAGACACTATGACAACAGTCTGTTTTTTGCTCATTTCTTCGTACAACTTAAAAACACTCACCTTCACATCGTTTACATTTGTGCAGTTCAAAAGGAAAGATAATATCAGTGCCATCACCACAGAATTCACAGATGAAGCCTTTTGCCTGACAAAGCTGAGTGAAAACAAGTTAGTGTTTTAAAAAAATGCTTTAGGTACAATAAGAATTCACCCTAAAAAGCAGTTCAGTCAGTCTAGCTTTCGCCAGAGGAACGTTACTAGCATAATTAATAACGAAAGCCGCACAAAAATCATAAACCCATGCATGAAACCTGGGTTACATCAAAATAGGCTCCATATTTCAAAGCGAACACACAAGACTTCAAAGTGATGGGAGAAATTCATTTTCTACTCCCAAACCATCACACACGCTCAAGGAATCTTGCACATCTTGCCCGCTTTGAATTGAATTACTGATATACCCTTCCTAGTTTATCATTAATGAAACCTTCTCGCCTGCATGGGATTTGTTGGAAAGTCACAGTTCAACTTATTCAGAACTGAAGGATTACTCAAAATGAAGAGCAGGATGGAAAAAAAGAGAAATGAAAATAACAATAGGAAATTAACCCAGTCAGAAAGTAGCCCATTTGAGAGCATTATAATCTTAACAATCAAAAAAACCAGAACACATTAGAACTCAGCTGTCATATGGATAACCACATTGAATGTTTCCACAAGCATCACACCTTTACTTGCACTACTGTTGTATTCTTATGCTGCACAATTTTAATGCAACTCCTTTCTTATTTATATTGAACATCAGAATGTAAGCTTCTTTTGTACATACCATGCAGCTCTCCACATGTGCTGCTCCTATCTTCACAAGTTCCTTCAACCTACCAGCCAATTCCCCTTTCTTCACAGCAGTGAGATCATTTAGTGAATACAAGTGAAGATCCTCAGTAAGGTGACCTGGTTCTGTGTCAAAGTTATCCAAGAGTCTACAAAAGAAGCACATGACATGGCAATACCACACAACTGACATTAGAAAGCTTAAGTGCACTGACAAAAATGTTTGAGATTGTCAAACATTTGGCATGACCCAACAATAAAGAGTAGCAAATTCAGGAGTTACTATTTGCTCAGTGAGTTATGATATGATTTCCCTCCCGTTTAATAATCAGTGATTCAGTTTTTAGTTATTAAAATAGCATTAAGAACAGATTTTAATTAAATAGCAAGTGCATAAATATATATGATTACTGTGATTTGAGCAAAACTTCAATATGAAACCCTTTAAGAAGTGGCAAAATTTCCAATACTTCATTCTTAATGCAATCCTCAACAAAGCACTTTAACTATGAAGGGTAATGGAGAAATGAAGCATGTTTTAGTTCACTGGTGAAGAAGTGTGCATTCTGCTCCAACTTAAAACATTCCAAAATGTTATAATTTCCTAGACCCAAGTCCATTTATTATAGCTTCCTCTTTAAATCTCTCCTATAGTTTTCTATCTATTCCACATGACCAAAGTAACCAAAACTATAACCTCCTACATCCAGACAAATGCATATATAAGAAAGAGGGTAGCAAGCGAAACAGTAGGCCCCCTCAAGGACAAAGGAAGGAAGTTACGCATGGAGCCACAGGAAATGGGAGAGATCCTTAGTGAGTACTTTGTATCAGTATTCACTGAGAAGGACATGACTGATGTTGAGGTCAGGGATGAATGTGTGAATACTCTAGAGAATGTCCATATATTTAAAAGGTGGTGGTTTTGGGTATCCTAAATTGTATTAAGGTAGGCAAGTCCCCAGGGCCAGATGGGATCTATCCCAAGTTACTGAGAGAGGCAAGGCAAGAAATTGCTGGGCATTAACAGATACCTTCACATCCTCCTTGACCACAGGTGAGGTTCCAGAGGACTAGAGATTAGCTAATGTTGTTCCCTTGTTTGAGGAAGGAAGTAGGGATAATCCAGGAAATTATAGGCCAGTAAGTCTGACATCTGTGGTGGGGAAGCTCTTGGAGAAGATACTGAGCTACAGGATAGAAAAACATTTGGAAGAAAATAGACTAGTTAGCGACAGGCAGCATGGTTTTGCACGGGGAAGGTCATGTCTCACCAACCTGATCGAATTTTTTGAAGTCGTCACAAAGATAATTGATGAGGGAAGGGCTGTGGATGTAGTTTATATGGACTTGAAGGCATTTGATAAAGTCCCACATGGCAGATTGATACAAAATCCAAAATCACATGGGATTCAGGGTGGGCTGGCTAGATGGATACAAAACTGGCTAGCTCATAGAAGACGGAGGGTAGCAGTGGAAGGGTGTTTTTCAGAATGGACACCAGTAACTCGTGGGCGGTCAGATTAGCAAGTTTGCAGATGACGAAGATTGGTGGAATTGCTGATAGTGCTGACAATTGAGGATACAACAGGATATAGATAGATTGGCAACTTGGGCACAGAAATGGTAGATGGAGTTTAATCTGGACAAATGCAAGGCGATGCATTTTGAAGGATCAATTTTAGGTGTGAATTATACTGTTAACGGCAGAATCCTTAGGAGCATTAACATAGAGGGATCTGGGCGTGTAGCTCCACAGTTCCCTAAAAGTCTTTTAAATCTTACCCCTGTCACTTTAAACCTATGCCCTCTAATTTTGGACTCCCCCACCCCAAGGAAAAGGCCTGTCTATCTATCCTATCCATGTCCCTCACAATTTTATAACACTCTATAAGGTCACCCCTCAGCCTCCAACACTTCAGGGAAAATAGCCCCAATCTTTCCAGCCTCGCCATATAGCTCAAACCCTCCAACCCTGGCAATACCCTTGTAAATCTTTCTGAACCCTTTCAAGTTTCACAATACCTTCCCATAGCAGAAAGACCAGAATTGCATGCAGTATTCCAATAGTAGCCTAACCAATGTGCTGTACAGCTGTAACATGACCTCCAACTCCCATACTCAATGCACTGACCAATAAAGACAAGTATACCAAACACCTCCTTGACATAGGAATATCTACCTGCGACTCCACTTTTGAGGAACTATAAACCTGCACTCCAAGGTCTCTTTGTTCAGCGACACTCCCCAGAGACCTTCCCATTAAGAGGTAAGTCCTGCCCTGATTTGCCTTTCCAAAATGCAGCACTTCATTTATCGAAATTAAACTCAATCTGCCGCTCCTCAGCCCATTGGCCCATCTAATCAAGGTTCCATTGTATTCTGAGGTAACCTCCTTTGCTATCCACTACACGTCCAATTTTGGGGTCATCTAGAAACTTACTAACATTCCTATGTTCACATCCAAATCATTTATATTAATAAAATCCTGTCCCTCAGGATTCCCTCCAACAACGTGCCCACCATCGACGTCAGGCTCGCAGGTCTATAGCTCCTTAGCTTTTCCTTATCACATTTCTTAAGTAGTGGCACCACATTAGCCAACATCTAGTGTTCCGGTATCTCATGTGGCTATGCATGATACAAATATCTCAGCAATAAGTCCATCAATCACTTGCCTAGTTTCTGACAGAGTTCTAGGGTACACCTGATCAGGTCCCAGGGATTTATCCAGCTTTGCGTGTTTTAAGACTACCAGCACCACCTCCCCTATAATATGAGCATTTTACAAGATGCTGTTATTTATTTCCCTATGTTCACTACCTACCACATCCTTCTCAGTAAACACTGATGCAAAATACTCATTCAGTATCTCCTCCATCTTCTGCAGTTCCAGACATAGGTGGCCTTGCTGATCTTTAAGGGGCCCTATTCTCTCCCTAGTCATTCTTTTGTCCTCATTGTATTAATAAAATCCCTTTGGATTCTCCTTAGCTTGGGCAAATAGAGTTCTCATGCCCCCATTTTGCCCTCCTGATTTCCCTCTTAAGTGTACTCCTACTGCCTTTATACTCTTCTAGGGATTCACTCGACCTCTGCTGTCTATACCTGACATATGCTTCTTTCTTATTTTTAACCAAAACCTCAATTTCTCTAGTCATCCAGCAATACCTACACCTGCCAGCCTTGTCCTTCACCCTAACAGGAAGGCACTGTCTCTGGACTCGCATTCTCATTTTTGAAAGCTTCCCATTTTCTATCCGTCCCTTTCCCTGTGAACATCCACCTCCAATTAAATTTTGAAAGTTGGCCTTCCTCCAATTTAGAACTTTAACTTTTAGATCCGGTCTATCCTGCTCCATCACTATTTTAAAACTACTTGAATTACAGTCCCTGCCCCCAAAGTGCTCCCCCACTGACACCTCAGTCACCTGCCCTGCCTTATTTCTTAAGAGTAGGTCAAGTTTTGCACCTTCTCTAGTAGGTACAACCACATACTGAATCAGAAAATTTTCTTGTACACACGTAACAAATTCATCTCCATCCAAGCCCTTAGCACTATGGCAGTCCCAGTCTATGTTTGGAAAATTAAAATCCCATACCATAACCACTATTATTCTTACAGATGACTAAGGTCTCCTTACAAATTTGTTTCTCAATTTCCCGTTGACTGGGGCCGGGTGCTGGGGGGGGGGGCGGTGTGGAGGTGGCCTACAGCACAATCCGAATAAGGTGATCATCCCTTTCTCAGTTCTACCTAAATAACTTCCCTGGACGTATTCCCAGGAACATCCTCCAAGTACAGCCGTAATGTTATCCGTAATCAAAACCGCCACTTCCCCTCCTCTCCTGCCCACTTTTCTATCCTTCCTCTAGCATTTATACCCTGGAACATTAAGCTGCCAGTCCTGTCTATCCCTGAGCCACGTCTCTGTGATTGCTATGATATCCCAGTCCCATGTTCCCAACCATGGCTTGGTTCATCTGCCTTATCTGTTAAGCCTCTTGCTTTGAAATAAATGCAGTTTAATTTATCAATTCATCTCATTCTCTGCTTTATTTCTGCCTGCACTGTTTGACTTTCTCCTTTTCCCAACTATACCAGTCTCAAACTGATTTCTTTTCTCACTACCTCCCTCGTTCCCCACCCCCGCCAAACTAGTTTCAATCCTCCCTAGCAAATCTCCCCGCCAGTATATTAATCCCCTTCCCATTCAGGATTAGTCCTTCCTTCTTATAGACGTCCCTTCAACTCCAGAAGAGATTCCAATCATCCAAAAATGTGAATCCTTCTCTCCTGCACCATCTCCTCAGCCACACATTCATCTGCTCTCTCCTCCTATTCCTACCCTCACTTGTTCATGACAGGGGCAGTAATCCAGATATTGCTACCCTTAAGGACCTCCTTTTTAAATTCCTGCCTAACTTGCGATATTCTCTCCTCAGAATCTCATCCATTTCTCTTCCTATGTCATTAGTTCCAATGTGTACAACAACCTCCTGCAGGTCTCTCTCCACTTTAAGAATATTCTGCAACCCAAGATATCCTTCATCCTGGCTCCAGGAAGGCAACACACCATTCTGATGTCTTGCTGTCAGCCACAGAAATGTCTGTCTGACCCTGACCAGAGAGTCCCCTATTAAAATTGATCACTTAGAACCTGAATTACCCCTCATTACATTTCAGCCAGTCTCGGTACCAGAAACCTGGTTGTCAGTGCTACATTCCCCTGAGAATCCAACACCCTACAATTTCCAAAACAGCATACTTGTTTGAGGTGGGTATAGCCACAGGAGACTCCTGCACTACCTGCCTCCCTCTCCTACATTTCCTGGAGGTCACACATTTACCTGACTGTATATTCAATTTATCTCCCTCCCTGCAACTGCCGTCCATCACACCCCCAAGCTCCTGTAAATTCCTCACTGCCTCTAACTGCTGCTTGAACCGATCCACATGATCCGATAGGATTCGCAATCACACCTCCTGCTGACATCATCACTAACGTGGAAACTCTCCCTAATCACCCACATCCAAGAACAGCATATCACTCTACTGAAGGCCATCTTTGTACCTTAATCTACAGAGCCACAAGTAGCCCAGTCTTTCTGCTGTAAAAACAATGCTCCAGGCTAGCTTAGTACCTTTGTTTTTATATTTTTAAAGCTTAATCAAGAGACAGACCTCAATAAAAACATAATCAAAAAAGAACCTTACTTATTAGTACTTACTATTGTAGATTTACAAAAAACTGTTAGCAACTTAACTGCTCCCCTGCAGTGAGCTCCTCCACACAGGTTTCTCCAAGCTCGGCACTGAGATTCTTGCTCAGTTCTGCTCTCCAGACCTGACACATTACAGGTTTATGAACTACCAATTTCAACCATCTCATACTAGTGGCTCTTCTTAAACTGAAAATTCTCCAACTTGCACTTTTATATTTAGAAAACAAACAATGGTGGAGAATGCCATTTCAGATTGTTAGAGAAGAAACAAGTCAGTGAAATTAGTCTGGGATTGTGTCAAAACAAAATGAACAGTTAGGGAACAGGGCAGCTCAATAAATGAATAAAAATTAGCATATAGAAAATTCAGACGAGTTTGCAAAAATTAAGACTTCTGACAGAATTCTTTCCCTTCGGGTCAAAATTCTGTCCAGAAGTAGACTGCAAAACGATAGACTACATGGCTCATCCTATCATGACAACTGTCCTCATTGGATGGAATTGGATTATATAGTAATGAGTATAATGGGCAAAAGTGCTAGTAAAATATGATCACAAAACAGTTTTCAGTCAATTGAAATTAAATGAATTCACAGAAGACTATGACAAATATGCCTAGGATTTTCACCTACATGACAACAGTGAACAAGGCCCTTATTCACAGACACAAAATCCACTAAATGGTGTTCTTTTCACATTAGCTATTACAAGCTGGAATTCTGCACGACACAAAAGGTAAAGGACAACGTTCATGTATTGACTGCTAAAATCCTACGTCTTGCTAGAAATAGTCTGTCATTGGCTTTGACAGTTTCAACCCATCTGAAATAGGTTGGGCATAGACAAGTACATTGCGAATGATTATGTTGATACTGTAATTACACCATTAAAATTAGAAAATTTAAGGAAGTCATTATAATTGAGGCATACAAAGACTAGCAAACAAGTTTTACTTGGAAGAAACATGGAGTTAGAATTAAGTAAAAGCAATTGGAAGTTGACAACAGTTTATTTAAAATTGTACAAAAAAAGTCTCCAACCACAACCTCAAATAGCTTCTTGGTTATGTGTAACATCTACTCTTAGTAAACAGAATGTATGCTACATATTTCATGAAGTAATATTTTGATGGTAAGAAGAAACACCACAAATGAGAGACCTGGTAGTCTTGTTAACAACAGCAATAAATCACATTTAGTTAAGTTTGACTGTCCAATTTGGGATACTTAAATACAGAATCTATTACTATCAAGCTAATAGAAGCACAACTGAATGTTTACTTTTTTGAAATAATAAAAATCTAACTTACTGTTTTGCCAACCGGCATGTTTTGAATAAATTCTTCATGTGAACAAGCTGGATTCTCAACATCTGAAAAAGGTTTCCAAAAATGGTAAAAAGATGACTTAATGCACATTACATTTTCATCTTACTTTATAAACAAAATGCAGTTTAGAGGGAAAAGCTTCATTTTTCTGTTCCTCATAGAAAACTACACATTAGATTTGCTGCCAGTTGCTCAAAACAATTCTTATATCTACAGATAATACTGAAATCAATTGAAAGCTTATTGGATTGATTCAGTTACAGATCAAGATTATTGCTCGATACTTTATCAGACATGATAAGTAAAAACAGTTACATCCCTATATACACTACTTGGACTCAAAAGATTTGAATTTTTATAAAACTCATTCAAGGGAATTTGAGCATTATGCTAGGCCAGTATTTAGTGCCCATCTCTACTCTCCCTGGAGAATGTAGCGATGAACACTTTCTTTAACCACTTCAATCCATGTGCGTGGAAACACCCACACAATGCTGTTAAGAAGATTGTCTAGAAGTTTATTGCAAACATCAGCAGCAAACATTCCCACTTCTAAACTTACGATGGAGGGAAGATCACCGATAAGGAGGCTGAAGATGAGTGGTCCTAGGATACTATCCTGATGAGCATCATTCCTGAAGCTTAGGGCTGAGATGATTGACCTCAAATTAGCAGATTCATCTTCCTTTGTGGTGGGTATGACTGCAATCAATTCCCCAATTCCCATCAACTTCAGTTTAACTGGAATTCCTGGATGGCGAATTCAAACAAATAATGCCTTGAAATCAAGGACTGTCAGCCTCACCTCACTTCTGAAGTTCAGTTCCTGTCCACATTTGGATCAAGGCAGTAATGAGGTCAGGTATCAAGTGACACTTGCGGAAACAGAAGTGTGTCATTCAGCAAGTCATTGCTTTGCAAATACCACTTGATACCACCGCAAATAATACCTTGCATCACTCGGATTATGATAGAGAGGAAACTGATCGACAGTAATTGGTTGGGATGGATTTGTCCTGCTCTGTGTGTACTGGATATATCTAGGCAATTTTTCGCATTGTCAGGTAGATGCCAGTGTTATAACTGTACTTAAACAGATTGGCTGGGGAGCTGATTATCCTGGAGCACAGGTCTTCAATGCTAGTGTAGCAATGTTGTCAGGGCTTAAAGCCTTTGCGGTACCCAGTGTTTTCAGCCATTTCTTGACATCACGTAGAATGAATCAAAATTGGTTGAAGACAGGCATCAAGTGATTCCAGGGATTTCAGGAACAGGCCAAGACAGATGATTACTTTTGCCTGAATATGAATATCAAATGAATTGATCAATAATCTGGGAAAATGGTATTACAGCATCATGGAGCCCTACCACACAGAAGGAAGTCATTCAGCATATTGTGCAGAATCTGAAGAAGCAATCTAATCAGCTCCACTCCCCTGCAACTTTTTTCCTTATGTGTCCAACTTCCTTACTATCGAGGCAATGCATTCCAGATCACAACTCGCTGCATGAAACCAAATTCTTAATTTTGTTTCTGATCCTTTTACCAATTGTGTTAAGTCTGCATCCAGGACTGTGTACAGGCCTTCTGTTTGGATTTTCTTTTGAAAAAGCTAATTAGGATAGTAACTATAACACAACAGTTATGGCACGACAATGATAATAAGAGACTCAAAATACCGCAATTGTGCCAATTTATCATACATCAGGAAAGCTGCATACTCTAATCATTGGAATAATCCATTTTACAGACTGTATTAAAAAATGCTTTAGGATTGCTTACATGGATTTGATCCAGAGACTTCACTTTTCGATATAAAGCATTGTTAATGTCCTGAACATTGAAGAGTGGATCATTCCATATTTTATTCAGCAAATCCTTGGAAAAGTTACTGACATAATACTTGCTGAAATCCCATTTCCGCAATATGCGGCTTGGAACCACCGACTGGACATTCTCATGACAGCACTGACAGAAATACTTCCCCAGATATTCACAATACCGTAGTCTCTTTATGTAGTCTGGAAAGAAAAGGAGAGGAGGTCTGAAACTTCAGGGGCTACTGGAGAAAGAATAGTTTAACAATACAACAGCATCAGAAATCCATGGTCCAAAAGACCTTTCAAAGAAATGAGAATTTATACTCAGCTAATTTTTTTTAAAAAAAATGATACAGCTCACGTCATCTCCTCTCAAATAGTGAGTGACTCATTGTCGAAAATAATTGGTCAAACAAACAATTTGCATGAAGCCTGCAGGTCATTTTTAATGTAAATCCGCTGTCCATTCTCTGTACATATAGCAACTGCCACACAAGTACATCAGCATTTTGCTGAATTTTTATTTTCTATTAATTAATACAATATTGCAACCTTGATTTTCAGTGGGAGAATACGGGGCGTGGGGAGAGAGAACATGAACAGACAAATTTATACTATACATTATTTACATTATATGGTGAAGGCTCATAACATTTGGAAATTTAAATTCTAAGCTCGAGGAAAGATGGATTTTAGTTTTCAATTTTAAGAATGTCTGTGAAAGTAATTTTGAACAGTGAGCTAAAGATGGGATTTCTACAAAATTATACAATTTTAGCTAAATAACTTGAAAGCCCCTCCCTTCATCCCTCCAAGATAGAAGAGAATTCCAGAAGAAGACTCTAGACAAGATGGAGAGAAGGATATGAAGAGTCTGATGAACAGTCATCTAGACTTGAAATGTTAGCTTGGTCTCTCTCAACAGATGCTGCCTGATCTGTTGTAATTTCCAGCATTTTTTGTTTAAGACATTTTACAAGGTTGCTGAAGACATGAGTTTAATAAGCCCATGTCTGGTAGTTTTAGTGAGTTTGCTTAAAGGTCTTGGGGAGACACAGACTGAAAGCATAGAACTTTGTCAAAAGGGAAACAGATTATAGTGATGCCAGTTAAATTAGAAACTTCAGCATGGAAATAGGGATGATTCTTCACTTAGGCTTGAGTGTTTGTAAGGATATTGTTGGAGAAAAGTTGAAGTTTTCTGATATTTTGGGTTGTTCGTTGGTTCACCGAGTTGACTGGTTTTCATGCAAATGTTTTGTCTTCCTTCCAGGTGACATCGTCAGTGCTGTGTAGTCTCCATTGAAGCGCTGTTATTCTGTCCCATTCTGTCATGGTGGGCAGTTTTGTTTCCGGTTTTATACCATATAGTGGTATGTAGATGGGGTCTATTTCAACATGTTGGTTAATTGCATTGGTGGTTGAAAACCAGGCCTCCAGAAATTCTCGTGCTTGTCTTTGTCTCGCTTGTCTTAGTACTGTAACTTTGTCCCAGTCAAATAGAAGGACATCAGTGTTGGCGTGTATTGAAATGAGGGAGAATTGCTCGAGCCGTTTTGCTGCGAGTTGGTGTTAATGTATCCTGGTGGTGAGTTTCCTGCCAGTCTGTCCTATGTAGCGTTTCTCGCAGTTGCTGCATGTGATACATAGAATACCATGCAGCAACGCTACATAGGATAGATGGGCAGGAACCTCGAACCAGGAAACACGAACACCAACTCGCAGCAAAACGGCACGAGCAATTCTCCCGCATTTCAATACACGCCAACACTGATGTCCTTCTATTTGACTGGGACAAAGTTACAGTACTAAGACAAGCGAGACAAAGACAAGCACGAGAATTTCTGGAGGCCTGGTTTTCAACCACCAATGCAATTAACCAACATGTTGAAATAGACCCCATCTACGTACCACTACGGTACAAAACTGGAAACAAGACTGCCCACCATTACAGACCGGACCACATAAATTCAGAGCGGGTCAGAACAGCAGCACTTCAACAGAGGCTACACAGTACTGACAACGTCACCTAGAAGGGAGGCAAAATATTTGCATGAAAACCAGTCAGCTCGGCAAACCAACTAACAATTCCATCCGCAACCCAAGCCACAGATTTTCATTAAAACAATTCTGATATTTGTAACAAGTTTGCTCTATTAGTTCTTATATAGTACAATATAGTTTTTGAATTTTCACCCCCCCACTTCTGCACAAGATGTTGTTTTATTAAAAAGAAATTGGTGACCGCTTATAAATTGGTTCTGTAACTGACCTCCACAGTTAACAAAAAGAAAAAGTAAAACTTATAGTCTATTAAGCCAAGTCTCACTTTGGGATCAGATTTGTCCAGTATTAACATCAACTGGGATCATAACAATTAACAGAATTTCTAAATACAGCACAACCCCTGTGAGACAGAAAAAAAGATATTGATTACACAAGTGCAAGTAGAACTTTATTATCAGATTGCTAAATTCCTGAATGTCATTTACCTGGCTCCACTTTGATACCACATCCTGCACAGCGGTAATTTTGTTTGACAACAACCACCTTTCTCCTTTAATGACAAAAACATAATTTGATCATATGTAGTGAATTCATGTCAATGTGAAAAGAAAAGCACAAAACAAAAATAAATCTTTAGCCAAGAAAATGAAATGCACAAAAGCTTACTTGGGCGGTGGGTGAATGTTGAAGATGATTTGAGGCCGAGGTGGAGCCCATTCTAAATTTCCTCGCACTCTAATTCGCAGTTTGTAAATATCAGCATGCTCACCATCATCGGGAGATACCGGAAGAGAGTCTGGAATTGGCAAAAGCTATAAAGAAGTTATTTATGTGGAACTACAGAAATTAGTCCAGCAGCAGCTAAATTTGCCAAAGTTACAGAATGAACAAATGTTACTGACAAAGACAAGTTAGTGCACATCAGGTCAGGAAGGCAACATTACAAATTTTAAAATAATTAGTAAATGTACTTGGATAACTTAAGAGATCTACTAATTTCCATTAAGCACCAGAAATCCCTGCCACAAAAAGTGAATAATCAAGCTGCTACTGCTTTTAATAGTAATTTAAATATAAAAAGCCAGGCATGTTATATGACGATGAAATTTTCAGGATTGCTTTACTTAGTTTCGATTATCAAACTACTAGTCATCACATCAAGTTTCTTTATAGTTGCAAAATGAAAAATGTAATTGCTTCCTACCTTCTGAGGAGCATCGTGCTCTGGAACCAACCAGTCTAGCTCAGAGGCAGCAGGAAGCTGCATCCCCTCAAACTGTTTTAGCAGGCCCATGGCAACTGCCTCAGCTGAGTTGGAATGAAGGACTGAGAATGTACTGCAACATAAATAAAAATGCAATTATGGATTTTTTTTTAAAAACCTGAAAGTACATTTTACTTCTGAACGTCTTCCTTTTACTCTGTAAGTAAATATAAACCATCCAACGTGAGATCAAATAACTTATTACACAGTCACAATACAGACAAAGCCAAGGCAAGAACCTTGAACTATCGCAAAGACAGGATTAAAACTGGAGATGCACTAGTGTCCTCTTTCAGTAAGCTATATCATGTACGAGTTGTCATTTCAACATGAAAGGAACCATTTGGTTCATTAAAAATATTCCAGTTCTCCATAGTGCAAGCCTGCCAGTCCCATTTCCCCTGTTTCATTCCTATACCCTAATATTTAATTCCTTCAATTTCCATCTAATTTCGTTTTAAAATGACTCATTGCTTCCACCACCCTCACGAGAATTACTACTTATAACAAAACAGTTCTTCCAGGCATCCCCTGTTGTGCCCCCAGCCCCCCAAACCCCACTAACCCTGTCCTTTGAAGCATTAACTCATGAGAACAGCCTGCCGTCATCTATAAAGCCCGTGTCAGGAGTGTGAAGGAATATTCTCCATTTGCCTGGATGGCAAGTGCAGCTCCCTCAATACTTGAGACACTTGACAACCATCCAGAGTAAAGCAGCCCACTTCACGGACACTCCTTTCACTACCTTAAATACTCACTCCCTCCATCACCAACCACAGTAACAGCACTGTGCTCTATACATGAGCTGCACTCCAGGAACTCACCAAGTTTGTTCGACAGCACCTACCAAATCCGTAACCACTACCATCTCAAAGAACAAGGTCAGCATGCATACACCATTACTTGCAAGGTCCCCTCTGAGCCATAAACAATCTGGACTTGAAACTAAATAGACATTCTTTTGCTGTTGCTGGGTCAAAATCCTGGAACTTCCTTCCAAACATCATTATGAATTCACCAACACCACCATTATATCGATGTTAATGCATCACCCTAAGAGCATGGATTTTTGTCTTATCAAGCAGCCTAACACGGTACCTTATCAATATCTTCTGGAAATCCAAATGTATTAAATCTCCTGCTTCTCCTTTATTTATCCCACTTGTCACCTCAAAGAATTTAATAAATTAGTCAGGCATGATTTCCCCTTGTGAAGTCATGATGGCTCTGCTTGATCATTTTATTCATTTTTAAATGCTCTGCTGTTATACTCTATTATAATCTCAAACAGACATTCAGCTAACTGGCCTACAATTAGCTGTTATTTGTCTCCTTCCCTTTCTAAATAGGTATTTCATAGGCAGTTTTCAATCCTCTAATTCCCCACTTGGCTCATCATTTGTCTTGATTAAAGTATGAACAACAGTAAAACTCAGATAGTAGGAACTGCAGATGCTGGAGAATCTGAGATAACAAGGTGTAGAGCTGGATGAACACAGCAGGCCAAGCAGCATCAGAGGAGCAGGAAGGCTGATGTTTCGGGCCTAGACCTCTCAGAAAAAAAAACTCAAGGTGAGGCAACAATGACTGTCCTTCACAGGCTGCATTTGACCAAGCATTGCATCAAGGTGCCCAAGCAAAATTGGAGTCAACTGGAATTACAAAAATCCTTCTGTTTGGAGTCACACCTAGCACAAAGGAAAATGGCCATTGAAGGTCAGTCATTTCAGTTCATGGACAGCTCTGCATGAGTTCTACAGCGTAGTGCCCTAGGCCCAAACATCTTCAGCTGCTTCCTCAATGATTTTCCTCCATCACATGATCAGAAGTGGGGCGTTTTGCCAATGATCACACAACGCTCAGCACCATTTGCAACTCCCCAGGTACTGAAGCAGTCCATCTCCAAAAGGCTTGGGCAGGTAAGTGGCAAGTAACTCAGACATGACAAAAATGCCAGACAAAGTCCAACTCCAAGAAGAGAAAGTCTAACCATCATTCCTTGACATTCAATGGCATTACCCTCAATGAATCCTCAACTATCAATATCCTGGGGGTTGCCAGAAACAGAACTGGACCAGCCATATAAATACTGTGGCAACAAGAGCAGCTCAGAGTCTATGAATCCTGCAGTAAGTAACTCAATTCCTGTCTCCCAAATCCCTAAACAGCATCAGCACTGCACAAGTCAGCAATATGATGGAATACTCCCAACTTGCCTTGATGACAGCATCTCCAGAAGCTCTGAAAATTCTTCTTACCATCAAGATAAAGCATACTACTTTATTGACTGTGGATGTGCAACGTGCACTTCCTCCACCGCCACACAGTAGCAGCAGTGTGTATACCAGCTAGAAGTGCAACCCAGATATTTAGCAAGGCTCCTTAGAAAGCACCTTCCAAACCCAAAACCACCAACAGCTAGTCCATCAACTGGAACCCAATTCTCTACCTTTCAGCCACATATTCATCTTTAATTATCTGCATCTTATGCCAATTTGCATTTGGCTCAGTTAATAATTCAGAGATTACAACCTCCGAGGTTTCACTTTTTAAAAGTTATTATTTACGTACCTAGTTCCTCACACACTAAGAAACATTTTCCTAATTCTATTGATGTCATTGGCATCTACATGATCCAGTGGTCATGATCCATTTCCCTTCCAGTGTACATTCCTTTCCAGCCATGAGCAGATACCCTGAACCCTGGCATTGGGCTGGCACTAGTCATCTAGATTCCCACCCTTTGCAGCAAAGAAAATGTCAGTTCCCCTCCCTATATCATCTACTGTTATTATATTCTGTGTTGCTCCCCCTCATTCAACAGCTTCCTGTACCATGATGCCATAGTCAATTTACTCAACCACACTGCAGACCACATTCTCATCCAAACAGGAAGAGAGAACCACAAACCTACTGGA
The DNA here is from genome assembly GCF_021869965.1 of Rhincodon typus. Taxonomy (NCBI): domain Eukaryota; kingdom Metazoa; phylum Chordata; class Chondrichthyes; order Orectolobiformes; family Rhincodontidae; genus Rhincodon; species Rhincodon typus. The sequence continues at coordinate 26,703,489 of NC_063344.1, forward strand.
TAATTGCAGAGGCTGACTTTCCTGAACTGCTCTCTGGGTTCCCTTACCTGCCTCAGTCACATTCAGTTCCTGACCATTTACCAAATCAGAAGGCTCTATCCTATGTGATGCAACTACCTCAGAGTCCGAAGAATGCAGATAATCTTCTCCCTGACTTGTTTATAGTTTGTGGTTCAGCCTCCAGCTCAAACTGAACTAAAGTTGCTAAAGCTTCATACACTTACAGCAGACAAGTTTGTCCAAGATCACAATGGTACCCAGGAGCTCCCCGCATGCTGAGCCATTCAACATTCTATATCCTAGGATACACCATGCAGAAAACGTTTAACCTCCACAATGTACCGGTTACTCAGTGTCGTACTTCTCTAAGTGACATCAGTTGTAATTACATGACCATTTTATTCAGTTTTTAAGGTTTTGCCAGGAAGTCAAAGCAATAAACTGTCCATGCGTTTTATTTCTCAGTATAAAGTCAATTACTCCTCTATTCAGCAAACTCAAAAAAGTTACGATTCAGTGCTTCTAACTTCAGTATCATTCCATTACTGAGCACTTTTTCAGTTTTAATTCACAGTTACAATATTTCATAGCATTATCTCCTGTGCGTTTATGATTTGGAGCTCATTACATCCCTGCAGATTGGCATGCCAAACTAGAGAATTATTAAATTTATATTGTTGCCCTCAATAGAAAGTAGTCCTAAGTTATGAAAACCAGCGAACTTCTTTTCAACCATGGTTCTGTTTATTTTTCAAACGTTATCTAGGTTGAACATGTAATTGGTTGTAATAACTGGATTCTTGAAACCAAGATCCAGATCTTATGGTCCCTGGATAATCAGAGATCGGATGTTCCCTTAAATATGTATGTCTGGGCCCTCTAGAAGTTCTCATACAATAAGTATGAGGTAACAGTTTGGAAGTTGAAGTTTCTGTTGGTAGTAGGTGGGACTGATTTGCTCATTTTCAGTGCAATTCTTGAGATTTTAAATATGTTAAAAAAAGACAGAAACCAAAGTTAACACAGCCTCAGAGAACAAGACTAGGTAGATAAGAATGGGGAACCAGGAAATGGCAGAGGAGCTGAAAAATGCACTGCATCAGTCTTTGTAGAGGAAGACATTAACAGCATTCCAAAATTACTCATGAATCAAGGGACAAAAAGAGGTGAAACAGCAAATACAACAATCACAAGAGAAAAGTGCTAACAAAGCTTATGGGGCAAAATAATTGTAAGTTCTCTGGACCTGATGGGATGCATCCTAGGATATTAAAGGAAGTAGCTACAGAGAAAGTGGATGCACTAGTAGTAATCTTTGAAGGACCCTTCAATTCTGTAAAAGTCTCAAAGGATTAGAAAACTGACAAGGTAACACTTCTATTAAAATAGAGGAGATTAAAAAAAAAGGTAACTTTATACCAGTTAGCTTAATGTCTGTTATTGGGAAAGTGAGAATTTATTACAAAGGATACAATCTCAGAGGATTTGGAAAAATATGATCAAGCAGAGTCAACATGGCTTCCTAAATTGGAGATCAGGTCTGACAAATTTACTAGAATTCTTTGTGGGGTAACAAGCAGGATAGATAAATGAGAAGCAGTGGATGTCAGATCCTTGATTTTCATAAGGTATAATAAAATACTAAATGTTAGGGTACTTAATAACACTTTCAGACCTGCAACAGGGAGGGTGCCATAGGGATCAGTGCTGGGACCACAATTTTAAACAGGGTGCAAAGTGGACCATATCCTGGATCATTAATAGTGATAAAGTACAAGAGCAAGAGAATGTATGTTGAACTTATACAGAACGCTTGCTAGAGCTCAACTGGAGGACTGTGCACATTTCTGGTTGCCAGACTTTAGGAAACGTGCGAGCACATTGGAGAGTTAAAATAAGGTGTACAAGAATAGATTCAGGGTTTATGAATTTCAACTAATAGGACAGATTGGGAGGAGGTTAGGACTAGCAAATGCAATGTGCATAAAATAGTGTCAGAGATTGAGCAGAATTGCGCTAGAGGCAGGTTCATCCAAAACATTCATGCAGGCACTAGATAATTAACAGATATTGTGTAGGGCTATGGAAAAAGGCACAAAGTCAGAACAAGCATTTGGAGTTGGCGCAGGGATGATGGGCTTCCATACAGTAACAATTCTATGATGCATTATTTTGGTTATGTGCAACCTCAAAGCAACTAAGTCAGGAAGGTTGCACCAAATCATGTCATAATGGACATGTCTTAGATCAGCAATTCATAATTTGATTTATAATGTACTCTAGTGTTGGTAGGAATGGGTCAGCAGGTTTGAAAAATCATAAGCAATGGAAAATGAAATTGGACAAGTTCGATCAACAGTGAAGGCAACATTTGTTACCTAGAAGTGCAATGTGTCCATGCTTTGGCATTTCACATCAACCACAGAGACTAATACTCCAAGTCCTAATCTAAGTTTAAACTTTAATACAGATTTTAGTTAAGACTTACATGGACTCTGAGCTGATCGCTGATTTGCTCCTTGAAGCTAAACTCTTTCTAATATCTGCATCTGTAAAACAAAACAACACAATGTTCAAGACATGTTTTTGGAGGACCAAAGACCAAACTCAAGGGACCTTTTCCAAAGTTTGAAGAATGGCTCCAACACTAATGCACCGTATTTAATGGATTAAATAAAGCTTCTCCACATACAGATACTTATTTTCAGAGTGCTAATGGGTGAAATAAAGACATATTTCACTGCATGCAAACCCAACAATCTAAGTTACAACTAACTCAATTCTCATAAAACTAAACGATTAACGACACAGCAACATGAACAGCAGAAGGAACGAGAAGGTCCAAAATATTCAAAGAACAATTGGACATTTGCTTATGTCCGTTACTTTCCACATCTCCAGTTTCCTTAAGGATCAGAAGAAATGGGGGAGGGTGGGGTGGGCGGAAAGAAAGAAATCATTGTAAGAACTTCCAGCAGCCAGTGAGAGTTGGGACTTGTCAGGTTTGATTCAATGCGAGATTCCTTACAACAAATTTCGAACAAAGCAGTTGTACTCCACTATAGAGACAACACATCTTGAAAGATTTTAAAGACCTAACTGTAGTTATCATGCAAGGTAACATTTATAAATGACTTTGGTAACAATAAACAATTATGACTCAATGCTGTTTAATTTTTTTCCTCTTTATCTGTTAAGAAAGTGGGACAGCTTGTTTGTTATGTTTTGTTGACCTCCATCTCTATAAACATTGGCATACATTTGAAAAAGCTGTGTTAAATAATTTTTGTGAACAGCAAAATTAATTGGTGTGCTAAGGCATTCATTTCACATGAATTAATGCCATATTCATTCACATTAATGCAAGATTTATTCAAAGTCAGACCCAGGGAGCAGTACGATGTATTAGACATTGAACTAATTCCTTGAACAATGCTCATAAAGCAGCTTAATAGTGGCAACTTAACTTACCACCAAATTTAACAGTTGATAAATTCAGATTAAAGCTATTTAAAAAGGGAAGACACCAAGACAACACAATACTTGCAAAAGGACCATTCCTCAGAATACAATTAGCAATGTAAATTACATCAGGTAGTGGAATCAAGCTTTAAAACTTATTAAAAATACAATATCTATCACAATTTAGATAATATCATAAAGGGAAAGCTGTGCAGGACAAAAAAATTTAAATATTAAAATCAGTATGCCAGATATGAATCAGGTGCTTTCGGCTAGAATAAAACATGGCAAATTCCACCACTTTTATAAACCTTTGGCTCTGACAAAAAAGATAAGAAGATTACAGAATGAGCAGAAGCCAGAATCAGTTCACTGAAGTGAAATTTGTCATTTAGCAGACCACAAGTTTTCAAATCTCAATCCAAGTCTCAGGAAAATTAAAAAAAATCCTGGAAGAGATCTTAACTGTATGCAGGCATGCAATGAATGTACCAAACACTGGAATACTTTCCCAATCCATCTGGTCAAACAAACTGAAAATGATACTGGTCTACCATATTGGTAACTTTATCGATCTTGATCGAGAAGATTAATTAGTTTTGAGTGCTGGTACCCAAGAATAGTTATTTTCAGAGACACCTTTCCTAATTGTGCCATTTAGCTTATTTTGTCAAAGTTTCCTTATTGGAGAGCATAATTAAATGAAAAATGAAAGGGAACATTAAGGAGAATTATTTGAATTATTAACTGCACAGCTACATGTTATAATGATCGGATTTCACTTAGCAAAGTAATCAACAGACCATTTATATTTCCCAAGGAAAGGTCCTTTTTGGAGCCTAACTACAATAAAAAACAACATAAAACAAAGCGCCAGAGAACTCTAGGGAGAGCTGCAGACTTACATTACAAATTTATCAATAAACAATTTTCAAGGTCATCAATAACAAAAATGAGTTCAGTGATTTTTGCTCAGATGGAATTGAAGGCACAACTGGCCTCAACTTCTCCAGATCAGAAAAAGAAAAACAAAAACCAACCAACCATCCAGGGTCCACCAGTGAAAATGCAATGAAACACCATTTCCAGAAATTCAATTAGAAACATTTAATCACCTAACTGTTAATCATATGTTACTTATGATGGAAACACTTGGAGAAATGGCCAATTGGATAACGACTACCAATACCTGTGGAACTTAATTCCAATGAAAGCTGTTGCAAGGAGGATGCGGGCCAAATTACCAAGACAAAAAAAAAAAAAAAAAAAAAAAAATCAGTGGATCAATAAAAAAAAAAATCACGAACTAAGTGTTATTCTGGATCTTCTGGAGTTGCACCTTTGAGTTTGTATTTAAGTACACAACGTTTCAACAACATAGACCTTTTTTTGCTGTTATGGTAGATACTCATTTTTTCCTGGTGTCAGATGTGTCTTCTCTATGGCTTCAGCCTGCTTAAGGGGCCCTTCCAACGCTGCTTTTAGCTGCCAACATACAACAGTTGGCCATGGACAACTTTCAACCATTCTGCCCCCATGGGGGACGCACTTGGTTTCAGCATGGAACCACAAGCAGGAATTCCAGAAACTAGGCACGAACTAGTATAATACCTAGAAAAAAAAAAAATCTTTTGAAAAGAAAATTTTCCTTCCAATTTAAAAAGGCAGACTAACGTAGATTCTTTTGGCTCAAATGAGCAGAGTGCTAAAACACTTTTTCATTTTTGATAAAGTTGTTGCTCACTTGTCTAATGGTCCAGACAGATTCAATACTTCATTTAGCTCAAAACTGGTCTAGCCTGTCACGTTACTTTCCAATAAGTCGCAATTCTGTGAAATCTGAATGACAAAGCTTGCACGACATACAATAGTTTTGTTTCCAACTCAGTTAAAGGACTCTTAAAAATTGATTTGGAACACCAAAAAATAAATTTACTAAACTGCAATGAGCAAAATTATACTAATTATAATAAGCCTCTTAATAGCAGACTGAGCTCTCCCTTAAGTGCTGTGGAATTCAAGCATTGGAAACCAATCAAACGACATCTAAATCACTAATGAAATACCTGAAAACAATGATGCCATTGATGCTGAGAGCCCATTCGCTGACATGTGAATGAGGTTTGACTCATCAATACAATCTGTATGACACAGTGACAATAAGATTTACATCATTCCAACAGCTTTTCCCAGTAGTGTGCAGGCAGTTGGGCAGTAAAGCTCTGCCTGATAAAGCCAAAAAATAAACTCAAGTACCAATCTGTAATAATTATTCACTTAATGGTTACTGTGCTAAATTGAAAGGGATATAACGGCTTTATAATGGAAATAATGAACTTGCAATTTAAGGGAATGTTCATTAGCAACACTTTTGAAATAAAAACAATGCACTAATTGACAGTTATTAATTATTTTACTTCAACATGTTGCAGCTAATGATTGCTATTCAGATCACTAAGGACAGATCTTGATAGTCTGGGAAAGTGAAAAGGGAAAATATAAACAGGCAACCTTCTGTTGCATCACTTTGTGAAAATGTTATGCTCAAATCATTATTTTTGGAATGCAGTAATAATTATACAAACAGACGTTTAATATTTTAAGACAGATTTTCTTTAAGTGACATTCAATTACAGTCATTACATTATTTCTATGTTGGAGGTGTTACTTCTGATACACCACAACACATGGTACAAATAGGATTATAAAAACTAATGAACCACAAAGATCTTTAGTATATGCTTTTCTTACTAAAAAGAGTATACATACACAAGAGGGAAAAACGCGACCAATGTCAGTTGCACATCTAATCAAGCACAAGTAGATCAGTTGGGAAAAAGGAAAAAGGAGATTAAACTAATACTTTGTAGTACCTTACAAAATTAGATCTATATCTGGTCTTGTAGATACTTTGGCTAAAAATGTTATTGACAGTTCCTCCCTTAGTCAGTTTGCAACTGAATTATCCATAGTTCACCCCAGTTAAGTGATGATGATGCCCTTTATCAAATGTGTTTGTCCTAAAAACTCTGATGGCTCTTCCAAAAAAAAAAAAGGTCCAATCACACTATAACAGAGAACTAAAAGCTATGTTCTGTATTCACATGTAACAAAATTGCACTTATTCCCATTGGAGAAAATGCAGTGATACACGATGCAGGTTCTAAAATATGGGTAGCCAACTTCAACAAATTCAATAAAGATGGAGTATGATACAAGGAAGACGATATCAAGAATATCATTTTCTCTCCCTTGCAAAGTGATACATGGTAAATTAAGTCTCAAGAAATTAATTTTTCACAAGTCAATGCATCAATAATAATTGCAGGTACATATTGGAAGATAGGCAGAGTTTATGAAACATTCCATGTATTTTGATCTTATCAGTCATGAAAATGTGATAACTTGGCATTTTACTTATAATTAACTATAGTTATGGTATGGTACAATAATGGTACAGGTTTTATGAGGTTTCTCATTTTTGGCAAATCACTAAACAATTGTGGAAAGTCCAAGGTAGTGTAACTGTGTCAGTCTGCCGAAAAGCAGCCACATCAGCAGAATGGACTTTGCCCGTTCCACAATTTGCACTTTTCTCGTTGACAATACCTTTTAATTCGAATTCATCCACTCCATCAGTAGATCCAGAATCTGATAATGGCGCAGAATCACGGGAGCTGATAGGGGACCCACTTTCTGTGGTGCAGGCTGTGAAAGTGAAAGTGTTTGTGAAACCTTTGCATTTTAGGGGTTCATTTAACATAAATGAATGAAAAGTTAAATCAACGCATGCTGAATTAACTGAACCGTACAGATGGCTGGTTGGTTGGCATAAAACATAGGAATTAGGAGCAGAAGACAGATTAGGCCTTTCAAGGCTGAGCTGCCATTCAATGAAATCATAGTTGATTGACTTGCATTTCAAATTTCATATTCCCATTCACCCCTGATGGGTGGCTCCCCTATCTCCACCTTAACAATATTCAATGACACTGCCTTCTGAGGCAATGCATTCAAAAATTAAGAAAGATATTTCTCCTCACCTCTGTTAAAAGGGAATCGCTCATTTTTAAAACAGCGACTCCAGTTCTGGGATCATCCGCAAATGGGGACATCCCTTTCATGTCCATCTTGTCAAGGCCGTTCAGAATGTTACATACTATAATTAAATCACACCACTCTCTTCTGAATTCCAACGGAAACCAGTCAGTCCAACCTTTCCTCAGAAGACAACTGAATAATTCCAGCTAGCAATGTGGTAAGCCTCCTCTGAACTGCCTTCAAAGTTAATACAGCCTTCTTCAAACAAGGAGACCAAAACTCCAAGTAGTATTCAAGACGTGATCTCGTCAATGCCCTGCATAACTGAAGGATTACACCCTTACTTTTAAGTTCAATTCCCCTCATACCAAAGTGTAGCATTACACTAGCCTTCTTAATTATTTGTTATATCTGCATGCTAACTTTGTGACTCATGCACTAGAGCAACTTGATCCCTCAGCAGTTTGGAAAACTGCACTTGTTCTCCATTTACTTCAAACACTTCATTAATCTTCCTGCCAAAGCAGACAACTTCACATTTTTCCACATCATACTCCATCTGTCAGATTTCTGCCCATTCACTCATACTAATCTGCATTCTCCATAGGTCCCTTCCACAAACTAATTTCCTACCTATCTACATACAAACACATGTACATAAATAATTGTAAATCAGGAACAGGAACAGGCTATTCAGGCCCTCGAGTCTGCTCTGCCATTCAATACATTCATGATTTATCAGATTGAAACCTCAAATCCACCTGCCCACCTACTCCCAATAATCTTTCACTTAAAGGATTGTCTCAGACATAACTTTATTCCACCTCCCTTCCCCAACCTCCCCATCCAAGTCATTGATACAAAATACGAAAAGCCAAGGCCTCAGTACAGACCACTGCAGGACTCCACCTGGCACATTCCGCCAACCAAGAGATGACTCATTTCTACAGTCCGAGTCATACAGAACAGAAACAGACCCTTTGGTCCAACCAGTCCATGCCAACCATAATCCCAAACTAAACTAGTCCCACTGCCTACACATGGTCCATACCCCTCCAAACATTTCTTATTCATGTACTTATCTAAATGTCTTTTAAACATTGTAACTGTACTGGCATCCACCACTTCCTCTGGAGGTTCATATCACACACAAACCACTGTGAAAAAAGTTGCCCCTCATGTCCTTTTTAAATCTTTTTATTTTCATGCATATTCTGGCTAACTGACAGAAAACAATCTTCCATCCATTCTAATATGCTGTGTCCTCTCCATAAGCTTCTATTTTGCACAATAACTTATGTGGCACCTTGTCAAATGCCTTCGAGAAATTTGTGCGCAATACATCTACAGGCTGCCCTTTACCCACAGCACGTTCCTGCTTCAAGGAAATCTAATAACTTGGTTAAACAGTATTCACCTTTGTGTAAATAAATGCTGACTATTCCCAATTACCTTCATTTTTTTTAAAAAGGTGCCCAGTCTGAACTATCTAATGATCAATTCCACACCTTCCCCATGATATATGCCAAGCTAACTGAAGTACAGTTTCCAGTTTTCTGCCTCCCTTCCTTTTGGGTAAAGGAGTTATATTTACTCCTTTCCACTTCACCAGATTCTGGAAAGATTCCCTTGAGTTTTAGAAAGTTAACACCAATGTAGCAACAACCTCATTAGCCATCTCCCACAAGGCCCTAGGATAAACTGAGCCAGTACTCTAAACCAGAATCCAATTCTCCCTCAGTCTTTTAGCCACATATTCATGCCCGAGTAAAATGTCATGGGCTCAAAGTCAGACCTGGTCAAATAAACTAGACTGTCACTTCAGTGAAACAGTGAAGAAATGTTTTCTTGTGGATGAGAGATTAAGCTTTAAAATTGCAAAATAAAACAACAGCCCACGGTATTACGGGCAAGGTATTGCCATAACTAGAAGATTGGCTGACTGGCAGAAATCAGAGAGTAGAGATAAAGGGATCTTTTTCAGGATGGCAGCCAGGTGATTAGTGGAATTCTGCAGGAGTCAGTGTTGGGACCACAACCTTTCACGTTATACATTAATGATTTGGATGAAGGAACTGAGGACATTGTTGCTAAGTTTGCAGATGACACAAAAGATAGGTGGAAGGACAGGTGGTGTTGTGGAAGGAGGCTGCTGAAGGACTTGGACAGGTTAGGAGACTGGGCAAAAAAGTGGCAAATGAAAGACAATGAAAGTTGAAGTTATCCATTTTTGTAGAATTAGAATTAGCTTTGCCACATGTACTCAAATGAGTACAGTGAAAAGTGTACAAGTCACTGCTTGTGACACCATCTTAGGTACAAAAGTCCTTAGGTATAGCTTCTTCACTTACAGTTCTTCGAAAAAATAGAGGAGTAAACGTCCAGCACTGTAGATTTTAGGAATAAATTATAAAATGGAGAAATGCTGGCACCTAGCCTCAACTCCAAACCATGCTGGGCTTCACTTCAGGGCTCACGAGACCAGAAAATGACTGGAATTATTTGGAGACTAGCAGTCCATTCTGAGGGACCACCACCATAAGGCCAGCAGGCTGGTCTGAGACACCACCCATATTCTTGTACGAAGAATAGTGGCGCAAGTTAATTTACTAAGTGGGGGAATGGGCTCCGAAATCCGAAGCACAAAGTGACTAAGGAGTTCCTAGTTCAGGATTCGCTTAAAGTTAAGTTGCAGGTTCAGTTGACAGTTAGGAAGGCAAATGCAATGTTAGCATTCATTTTGATCGGGCTAGAATACATGATCTGGGATGCACTGCCAAGGCTATACAAAGCTCTGGTCAGACTGCATTTGGAATGTTATGAGCAATTTTGGGCCCCATATCAAAGGATATGTTAGCGTTGGAGTTGTTCCAGAGGAAGCTTACAAGAATGATCCTGGGGATGAAGGGCTTGTCATATGAGGAGTGGTTGACGACTCTGGGTTTGTACTTGAAGTTTAGAACAATGAATGGGGATGGATCTCATTGAAGCTCACAGAATATGGAGGAGCCTAGAAAGAGTACAAGTATGGACGACATTTCCGCTAGGACAGACTACAACCAGACGGCACAGCTTCAGTTCCTTCAGTGAAGGAACAACCCTTTAAGACGGAGATGAAGAGGCATTTCTTGATTAGTAAAGGGGATCAAAGGTTATGGGGAAGAGGCAAGAGAATGGAGTTGAGAAACACATCAGCCGTGATAGAATTATGGAGCAGACCGTGAGCCGAATGGCCTAATACTGTTCGCTGATCTTATGAAGTTGCGCCTGCTTTTCTAGTGGATGAAACATATCATAGCATGAGTGCTTCCCCATAATCCTGGTCAAAGTTTACCCTTCAGCCAACCCCACAAATACAAATAGCTGGCCATTAATATGTTGGGACAGTAACTGAACTAATTTACTGCCATATTTCCCTACAGAGCAAGAGTGATTCCACTTCACCAGCAGTAAAACATTCCGAGTCATTCTGAAGTTGTGAAATGTTCTTGAAGCAATTCAAAATTTGACTATTCACATTGGGAGAGTCACAGCCACAGGCTAAACTTGAAAATAAAATCTAACAATGCAGCTCCAGATCACTCAGCATTAGATGATGCTTCAGTTCAACCATGCAATTGGTTTCTAGGAAGTCTTCCAGGTTAATATAATACAATACCGCACAGGAACAGGCCCTTTGGCCCACCAAGCCTGCACCAATTCCTAATCCTTATTTAGGGCCTCTACTTATTGCCCATATGCAGTTTCTATCCCTTTATTCATTTCTTGTTCTTGTGTCTATCCGGCTAACGTGCCAGATTCCACCACCTCCACTGGCAGTGCGTTCCAGGCACCCACCACTGAACAATTTTCCCCACACTTCTCCCCTCTCTCACCTTGAGCCTGCACCCTCTTAATTCACCTTTCCATCCTGGGAACAAGTTTGACTATCCTCCCTATCTATGCCTCAATTTTCTAACAGGTTGTCCTCAGCCTCCAGCTTTCCAGTGAAAACAATTAGATTATGCAACCTCTCCTTATAACTAAAACACTTCAGACCAGGTAATAACCTCTTCAAAAGTATCCGTGTCCTTCTGGTAGTGTGGCGACCAGAACTGCATGTAATATTCCAAATGTGACCTATCTGAAGTTTTAGACAGCTATAACATAGCTCACCAACTTTTATATTTAAAATGACTGACTCAGACCTCTTAACCACAATTTACAATTTTGAGAAGACTAGGAATTGTCTTCAGATATTTATTCCATACATGAATGTAATAGTTTTATGCTTTCATAATTGCAACACCACTAGGAATTTGGCTATTCATAACAATTTAAACGAGGTGCAATGTTATAAAATGAGATTCAATATTGTTATTTGACCACAATGTTTCATCTGAATGGTTGTTCCAATGAAGAAATTTTCTACTATGGTCCTTCTTTTATGGCATTATGTCACAGTGAAGAATGGTAGATAGAAGGGTTCCTTTTATCATTTTATGCATTTGCAAATACTCAATCTTCATATGTTCCTTTTGTCATTATTTCCTTCCCCTTCAGGACTGCTCCCTTACAGTATCCACTTTTAGGATCAAACAGTGCATCACTTTGGGGTCACAGTCAGAATCTTAGAAACAGATCAATCTGTCCAACTAGTCGATGCCAACCTTAATCCCAAACTTAACTAATTCCACCTGCCTGCACTTGGCCCATATCTCTCCAAACATTTCTTATTCACATACTTATCCAAATATCTTTAAACGTTGCAACGGTACCCACATTCACCACTTCTCTTGGAAGTTCATTCCTCACATGAACCACGATGTAAAAAAAAAAGTTGCCCCTCATGTCTTTTTAAAATCTTTTTCCTCTCACCTTAAAACTATAACACCTAGTTTTGAAATTCCCCACCCTAGGGAAAAGACATCTGCCATTCACCTCATGATTTTATAATCCAAGGTCACCCCTCAACCTCCTACACCAAAAAAGTCCCAGCCTATCCAGCCTCCCCTTATAACTCATTTTGGTAAATGTCTTCTGAACCATAGCCAGCTTACTAATATCCTTGCTCTCTCAGGGCAACCAGAACCGGCCCTGGCACTCCAGAAGAGACCTCACCAACTTCCTTTACAACCTCAACACAATGTCCCAACTCCTATACTCAAAAGGACTGAGCAACTAAGGCAAGAATGCTAAATGCCTTAACCACGACGTCTAGTGTGACGCAAACTTCAAAGAATTATGTACCTGAACCTTTAGGTCTCTGTTCTACAACACTACCCAAGGCCCTGCTTTTAAATTGTACAAGTCCTGCCCTTGTCCGTTTTACCAAAATGCAATAATTTACATTTATCTATCCATTTACCTGTTCATCAGCCGATTGGCCCAATTGATCAAGATCTCTTTGGTAATCTTCAAAATTTGTCGTACAGTGGATAGTGAAGTCATCTGCAGATTTACTAACCATGCCTTGTATGTTCTGATCTAAGTCATTTATATAATGAACAAAAAAGCAGACTCAGCACCAATCCCTGTGGAACACCGCTGGTAACGGGCCTCTAGTCTGAAAAACAACCTCCACCACCATTCCGTCTCCTGCCAATAAGCTAATTTTGTATCCAATTGACAAGCTAACCCTGAATTCCACATGATCTAACTTTACTAATCAGTCCTTCATGCAGAACCTTGCCAAAAGCTTTACTAAAGTCCAGGTAAGCAACATCAACCGCTCTGCCTTCTATCTTCTTGGTTACTTCCTCAAAAAAAAAAAAAAAAAAAAAAAACCAAGGTTCAGAGAGACAATTTCCCTCACACAAAACAATGCTGACTATCCCTAATCATTCCTTGCCTCTCCAAATGCATTTTTCAGGACTCACAGGACTATAGTTTCTAGACGTCTCCTTACATCCCTTCTTAAACAAAAGCACATTAGTCACTCTCCAGTCATCTGACACTCACTTGTAGTTATAGGTGATACAAATATTTCTGCAAGAGGCCCTGCAACACCACCTTAACTTCCCAAGACACACTAGATTAGGTCCCAGAGATTCATCCACCTTCATATTTTCTAAGACCTCCAGCTCTTCTGCTTCTGTTATGAACAGTTTTCAAAACATCAATGTTTATTTCAAAGTTCCTTACCCTCCATTTCTTTCTCCATGGTAAAAACTCAAAATATTCATTTAATATCCGAGGTTCAAGAGTGTTTTCTGTGGAGAAGAATATGGAAGTCACAGAACATGGGGAAATAAATAGTGACATCTTGTAAAATGTCCATATTATAGAGGTAGTGGTGCTGAACATCTTAAAATGCATAAAGGTGAATAAATCCCCAGAACGTGATCAGGTGCATTCTAGAGCTCTGTGGGAAGATAGGGAGGTGATTGCTGGGCCCCTTGCTGAGATATCTGGATCATCATTAGCCAAAGGTGAGGTGCCAAAAGACTAGAGGTTGGCAAATGTGGTGCCATTATTTAATAAATGTGGTAAGGAAAAGCCAGGGTATTACAGACCGTTGTGCCCAGCATCAGTGGTGGGCAAGTTGTTGGAAGGAATCCTGATTTACACGATTTGGAAAAGGCAAGGACTGATTAGGAATAGTCAACATGGCTTTATGCATGGGAATTTGTGTCTCACTAAGCTGATTGAATTTTTTTGAAATAAAAAAGAGAATTGATGAGGACACAGCAGTGGATGTGATCTACATGGACTTCAAAAAGGCGTTTGACAAGGTTCCTCACAGTAGACTGGTTAGCAAGATTAGATCACATGAAATATATGGAGAACTAGCCATTTGGATACAGAACTGGCTCAAAGAGGTAGAATACAGAGGGAGGTGGCAAAGGGGTGCTTTTCAGACTGGAGGCCTGTGACCAGCGGTGTGCCACAGGGATTGGTGCTGCATCCACTGCCTTTCATCACTTACATAAATGATTTGAATGTGAACACAGGAGGCATGGTTAGTGAATCTGTAGAAGACACCAAAATTGGAGATGCACCGGACAGGGAAGGAGGCTATCTCAGAGTACAACAGGGCCTTGAACAGATGTGCTAATGGGCTGAGGAGTGGCAGGTGGGAATTTAATTTAATAAACGTGAGGCACACCGACGATGCTACCTAGCAGGGTGATAAAACATCTGCAATCAAACACACCAGCTCGGTGAGCAAGCCTACAACTTTGCCTTCTTCACTATCTTATCTACCTGCATTCCAAGGTCTCTGTTCAACGACACTGCCCAGGGACCTTCCCATTAAGAGTTTAAGTCCTACCCTGATTTTGCTTTCCAAAATGCAGCACTTCACATTTATCTAAACGAAATCCTGTCTGCCAGAGAAAGTGGAGGAGGCTAGTACAATTACAACATTTAAAAGATATCTGGATGGCTATGAATAGGAAGGGTTTAAGAGGGATATGGGCCAAATGCTGGTAAATGAGACTAGATTAATTTAGGATAACTGGTCAGCAGGGACGAGTTGACCAAAAGATGTGTTTCCATGCTGTATCTCTCTATGACTCTATAAAAACCACCTCTTTGATCTTTAAGGGGTTCTACACTCTCGCTAGTTGGTCTCCTCTCTTAATACACTTGTGGAATCACATTCAATTATCCTTAACTTTATCAGCCATGGATACATCAAAGCCCCTCTTTGCCTTCTTGATTTTCCTCTTTACACTGCCCCTACACGCTATATACTGTTCAAGAGATTCATTTGAACCCAGTTGTCCATATCTAATAGATGATTTTTTTTATTCTTGATTAAAACCTCTATCTTGATTCACGCGTTGATCCTCCAGTAACATGATTGAAATCCTTCTATAGCTGGCAAACATGACAAGCTGTCCCTTCCATATTCTCTGATGAGAACATATTTTACCAAAAATATCCCAGGTACATCTGACATGCCACCTACTTGGTATAAAGGGATATGACATTTTCTCCATCATTGTAGGAAACTTAATTTCACACATTCAATGGTTCACACTCATATCTACAGCCACTTCAGTATACATCTACAAATAGTCAATACAGAGGGCGCCCAATTTACAAATGTGCAACTTACAAACATGATCTCATACAGGAATGTAATTTCAAATATCAATCATAAAATCCCTGTGGAAACAGGCTATTTGGCCCACCAAGTCCACACCGACTCTCCGAACAGTATCCCACCCAGACTCACCAGCCCCCCCCAACCTATTCCTGTTACCCTGTATTTCCCATGGCTAATCCACATAGCCTGCATATCCCTAAACACAATCCACCTAAATTTACACATCTCTGGATTATGGGAATAAACCAGAGCACCCAGAGGAAATGCACGCAGACATGGGGAGAAAGTGCAAACTCCACACTGACAGTTGCCCAAGGTTGGAATTGAACCCAGGTCCCTGGCACTGTGAGGCAGCAGTGTTAACCACTTAGCCACCGTGGCGCTCTTGTGAAAAAAATCTGGCATTGAACGGTTCCTGTATTTACAAAGATCATCCTGCAATTTGCTCCGAGTGAAATACAAACCAACTTGTGAATGGACTCTGGAACGTAATCTGCTCAAAACCCAAGGACTGCCTATATTGAAAAGGTTTATTTTTCATTAGCAGATCATATTTACACAGCCATACATACTGTCTGACTCAGTGCTCCTCAATCCAGGCAGGAGGTTTTTTGTACGGATCTGCTGTCGTCGAATACGAATTTTCTGTTTTAGTTCTCTTATTTCTTTGTCACTATCCTCATCTTCATCATCCATGATCTGTTTCTTCATCAGGTTGCACTTCATTAGTTCAATGGCAGCAATCAGTGATTCAGAGATACTGAAATGGGCATTCTCCTAAAAATGAGTTTGAATATTATCAATATATTTTGTAAATACAATAGCGAGGAGGGAAAGGGGATAGTTAATAAAAGAATTCTCCAATCTGAGGAACTCTCACAAATTACTCACATCTTAAAAACTGAATACCTCTGTTGCTAAAGAAATTTAGTCAAATGGGCTAGCCCTGTCAGAGAAAATAGTTCTTTAAGTGCTCAAAACTAGCAAATGAATTTTTGTTTGTTTTTTTTTTTTTTTTAAAAAGATCTTTTCTCCCTGCCCTCCAAGAGCAAATAGTATTTTAAACAAGTTTCTAAAATACAAGTTCAAAATTTGTTAGTATAAACCCTGTGTCTCTGTCCATCAATGTAAACAAACATTGAAATGGTGTCAAAAAACACTGTTCTGAAGACGGGTATTAGACTTGAAACGTTAACTTTGTTTTCTCTCCACTTATGCGGCCAGATCTGCTGAGTTTCTGCTGCAATTTCTGTTTCCACTTAACATAATTTCTTTGTTGATTTGCTGTCAGTACAGTACAGTGCAATTTGCACCTTTATTTACTTTTCCTCACTCAGTAAAAATGCCCATATTATGGATAAAGAATAACAGGCCAGCTTTAGCATTTTAATATACTTGTGAAATCACATTTGATTGTTTCAACAAGCATAATTTAAGGAGTGAAGATAGAAGAGAGATGCTAGCCAACCATCACGTGATTGAAATCCAGATCAAACTTGTTAAAAAGTTCTGAGAAAGCTTTAATGCATCTGCAGAGAGAATTCTAATATACAGGATGATATGTAAACATTTAGGTATCTAGTGGAAACAGTTTTTAAACCCACATCAACTTAGCCATCAACCAAAAAAAAAGGGAAGCACAGAAAATTAAAAAATGTCTAAAAGCAAAAAGTGATCTTTGTGAACTGATCCTAATCTTTTTTTTCCAGAAATTACAACAAAATTCCAATAGTCTGTTTAGCATCAAGGAAAATAGCTCCGGATTGAGAAGAAAGTGACAGATTGACTGAGAACAGAACAATCTGTCAGTTATTGCAATGGGCAATGTTTTAATAAAAGAAAATAACACTACTGCCACAGAGGAAACACCTGCAAACTTGTGTACCCACTAGATCAACGTAGAAAAAAAAATGCACTGTCCAAACTGTGAAATTAGTGGTCTGAGTGTGCTCGTCTTGAGAGAAATATAGTTTAACAAAGAATTGTAGTGGTGTTGATAAAACAAGCAAGAGCTTTTAATATGTCAAACCAAAACTGAGCAGGAATAAGCAGTGGTTCAAGAATTTACATAAATCTGAATTTTTAAAAGAAGCTAATGGAAAGCTCACTTTAACCTTAATAATAATTTGAAATGCACAAAAAAAGTAAGAAAAATAAAAAGAACAGAAATTCAAGACGCCAAGCAAAACTTCACATCTCTGTTGCTTAGGAAGGAAACATAAATATACCTTTTCCAAATCTGCACAACTTCCAAAGTCCTGTTCTGATAGATAGCTGATCAGAGACTGGCCCTGTGATGGCCGGCGAAACATTCCATCAGAACTGTGTGTGCAATGGGTACCCTCTAGAACAAATTAAACCGACATTGCATGAACAAGTTTAATTATTTGGGGTTATAAACCTGAAGACACTGTTCACCAGGACTAATGATGATTAGATCAAATGTTGCATTATCAATTAATACTCAATATGAAAGTCTCACTAGACTCTAATACTGAAGCATAAGCTACGGTATATGGAGTAGGTAATGTCAGCAGTATTTAACTACATTAATGGAAGATTCTATTCAGACCGAAATTTTAGATATCGGTATTTAAAGATCTGCAACGAATAGGCTGATTACTCAAGTTCCTTAAAGCTATGAAGAGTTTATTCAAAGATACTGAAAGGTTATAAAAAAACTTTCCTTTTCTGAAATTAACCAGATTGTTACTGATTTACCTAAAAACTCAATGTGAATCAAATCAAGTCAAAAAGCAAAAGTTAGTGGAAGAAACCCACTGCCGACCCACAGTAAGTGTCAATTAACCAGCTGATTGCCTGCTAGCAGGTTCTCTGCTGCTATTACAAATGCGGATCAGGAAGTCCGGTTAACCAAATTCTGGCATCTTCAGAACAGACAGAGCAGGGAAGGGGTGGGGAAATAGAGGGACAGGGGGAGGAGTAGAGTGGAGTGGGAGATGGGGGTGAAGAGAGAAGGAAGGGAGGTAGGGATAAAGCATTGCCACAGTGCCAACCCATCAGATGTGCCTTTCACACCACCTCTACGGAGAAGAAAATTCCCACCTTTGAAAATTCTGGGACTCAAACCTCTACTGAATTGTAGGGTCGAAACAAAGTTCCAAAGCAAAATAATTTGGAATGTAACTTGAAACAGCAAAAGCAAAGTAAATAGATTTGAAATGGCATTTACCAGCTTCCAGGTAGGGAGAGATAGGAGAACTGATCTGACAACTCCGAGCTGAGAAAGGACTGTTTTCCTTCAGGTTTCTGACTCCCAGGTGTGACTCTAACAAAGAAGAATTAGTCATTCATTCATTTTAGGGACTTATCACTTCACTTCCCTTGAGTTACCGTTCACAGCTTCAGTAAATCTGTAATATTGTATTGCTACCCTGGGAAAGAATATGTTAATTAGAAAATACTTACAACATAACATTAAATTTATCAGAAACATGCTTTAAAACAAAGGAGCTTTTCAAAACATTAAGTGTTTTTTTGTTCAAATTATCTGCTTAATATTGGAAACTGGTTTCATAAACCAGACAGGACAGAAACAATATCAACACTTAGAAAAACAAATACTGAAACTAAATGCAACATGCAATACAGATTAAAATGAGGAAAAAAACCAAAATGCACAATGAAATGTAAATTAAGCAGAGAAGTGGTGTCACTGGTCAGACCAAGTAAGCATCAACCAATATCAAGAATTAGGTTCTGCAATTAATGTTAGCTTATTTCAGCCTAGGGGTCCAGTGTCATTAGCCTTTGGGGGTCCATTTAAATATTTTCCCCGAGGGCTCCCACTGTTTTCAGTGGATTCAAGCTGATTCTATTAGATCAGAGTGTGAGATTACATAGCTTCAGCAACTTGAAATGAGTCAGTTCAAGACCATATCATTGGGGCTATCATTCCAAAAACAATAAAGCCTAATTAAATTATTTACTTTAGCAATTATTCTGCAGATGCTTTTATTTAGTTCTGAAGGTCTTCACAAAAACACAGCCAGATTAAATCATCCAATTACCACTTTAAAAAATAAATAATTTCAGGAGGTACCGATAAACTAAAGTTGTGCATCAAGAAATTCCTGTTTGACAGCCATATCTGGGTTCCAATCACACCCAAACAGATAATTGACACCTTAAAAGATAACAGCAAAAGAAATATTATAACCCGTTTAAGGAACAGGTCTGCAATGTGGTAGGTTTCATGTTGCTTAGGATTGCAGTTTACATTGCTAGTATTCTGAAATTCATTCACAAACAAGAAACTAAGTGCACTATGTAGCGTTCTCAAATCATATTTCCAATCATTAACAGGCCAGCGCTGAAAAGACTACATAAGACAGACACTGACCTGTGATTCAGAAAAATCAGTGGTTCCGGTTGTTTTAGTGGTCACTTTTAAGCACTTCAGTCCCATTTTGAGCAGCCTCAAAACCATTACTTCAACAAATTTGTTTAAGCAATGCTGTGGCATTTTGGCCACCCATCTTCTGTTTTGTTGTTTATAGTACCCCACTAATTTCAATGTATAATGTCTGAGTCACATGATTATCTTTTCTCTTTTAATTAGGGTCACAGTCTTTTTTTTTAAAAAGCTTGGAAAACTTCAAATTATGCTATCATTGATATTCCAACAAATTGAAACTGATATTGATAGAACAAGTTTGCATTTATGATTCTTCACCTACATTTATCACTTTGAAAGTCACACAAAAGGAAAAGCAAATCAGGCCATTTCTTTCCTCAAAGAACCAAGAAACTGCAAAGGATATAGTTGGAACTTGATCAGAAAGCTGAAATTCATCTCCAACCCTGCAAGAATTTTTGTCTTAATCTTTTACGTATGCTATCAGATCTTTGGAAAATGTCACTTTCACTGGGGAAAAGGAAAAACTTTTTGTAGAAAATCTTTCATGATGCAAGATCTTTTTAGTTATGATTGTTTTACAAATACTGTTGTTGGAACTCCTCCACAAAGAACAAATTACAGTTTCAATCAATCAGTAATGCTATTTTATGCATTTGCCATTATGGTATGAGCATGTGCACAGATAAAACTTGCTAAGCTGTCAGCACAATTAAAATAAACACTTAACTCACGTATCCTTCCGTTGAGGATTGTACAGACTTGAATATGGACATAATAATACAGTTAAATATGCATTTAGATTATATTACAAGGAACCTTTTTCCAAACCAAAGGGTCAATCATCTGAATGAAGAAAAACCAGTTCTCATTTAGATCGCCAAGTTATATTGACTTTTCTACATACTCATTTCTAAAAAATTAGAAACAGATTGAGCTAGAATGATAAACATTACGGAAAGAACTTAAGGTGCATGGGTGAATTTTATTGGTTGAAGCGACTTTAAAGGTAGACCATCAACCAGTTCCATTTCTGCACTTTACAAATGGTAAAGCTGACACTGCTATTATCATTAATAACAGTGAAGTCTGCATGCTGCTGCTTCATGAAAGTGAAACTTATGACAGCCGTTTTCAAACCTTCCACTGGGTCCTCTACTATTATAGTGATTTTCCGGAGGTCCCCTTGAGAAAGCCGAAGAATAAAAATTGGGAAAATGAAAGGTTACAAAACATTAGGACTACAGAACAGTGCCAAATATGATCTCTTGCTCTGCACATTGCTTCCAACCCACCTTTCCTGAGCCAATGCCATAATATCATGCAAAATACACTTACATATGCACTCTGTTGGCAAAGTCAGCTAAGATGACAAGGTGTAAAGAGTCACCTCTAATATGCAAAGACAGCCTTGTCAAGTTTCCTTTCCCTCCTTTAAACGAGGAAACTAAGACTGAGAAAATGGCATCAACATAAAATACAAGACTTGAAAAATTAGTGGTAATATACAATTGCTGTTACAATCTGGCTGGCTCATATATATATTGCATGATAGATGTTCAATGTTTTGTAAAAGTAGTAAATGAAGGGTAAATAAGTAAATACTTTTGTTCAGTTACTTCATATGCAAGATTCCTCACTGAAGAAAAGATTTTTAAGCATTTAAAATATCCATTTTAAAACCTCCTTAATCATGAATTAACTCTACTTCTACATTTATACATGGGTATCAATAAATGTTGCTGATTCCTAATAGTTTGGAGCCACACAGTGTTTATATAACTGGTCTGGTTCAGTTTCTATTCAATGCTAACCCCCAGATGTTGATTGTGCAGGATACAACAATAGTAATTCCATTTAACATCAGTGGGCAATGGTTGAACCCCTCTGGGTAGAGATGGTTTTTATCTGACAATTGTGTGGCATGAATGTGACTTGCCACCTATCTGCCCAAGCTCAGATGTTGTCCTGCTGCATTAGACCATGGACTGCTACACTAAGGAGTTGCAAATGGTGCTGAACCTTGCACAATCAGCAAACATGTCCACTTCCGTCCTTTTGACAGAGGAAAGATCATTGATGAGGCAGTTGAGGTGGACAGACCTAGGTCACTACCCTGAGGAACTCCTGCAGACATGCACTGAGACTGAAACGATTGACTCCAAAAACTACCACAATCTTTCATTGCACTAGGCATGACTCTAGAGAAGTGTTCTTCCCAATTCCCGATGATTCCATTTTTGATAGGGCAGCTTCATGCCACAGTTTGCCCCTGACATCATAATTTGACAGTCACATTCATCCCTCCACTGAAATTCACTCCTTTGATCCATGTTCAGACTAAGTCTCCAAGAAATTCAGATGAATTGACTTAACAGAATGCAAATCAAGTGTGCGTTATTGTCGACTAAGTGCCACTTGATAAGGCTGTCAACAACTCCTTACATTACTCTGCTGACTACTGACAGTAGACTGAGGAGTAGTAACTTGTCAGGTTGGATTTGTCCTGCCATTTGTGAACAAGACATACCTGAGCAACTAACCACCCGAGTTAGATAGCCTTGTTGGAATTAGAATGTGAAAGTGGATAACTAGTTCTGGAATAAAAGTCTTCAATGCTATGACTAAGATACTGCCCAACCCCATAGCTTTTCCACTCTCCAGTGCCTTCACTCATTTCTTGATATCACGTGGAGCTGAACACTGGCATCTGTGGTGCTTGGGACTGACCGCAAATGGAGGCTGAAATGGATGTCCATTTAACACTTCTAGATGAAGAGAGATGCAAATGGTAAGCCTGGACTTCTGCACTATTATGCTGTGCTCTCCCATCATTCAGGGTGGGGATATTTGTGGAGCCGCCTCCTCCAATGAGTTATTTAATTACCCACCACTACGTTTTGACCGCATATGGCAGGAGAAAGGTGGCTGCGGTTAGCACTGCTGCCTCACGACTCGGGTTTGATTCCACCCTTGAGAGACTGTGCAGTTTGCACATTCTCTATGTCTGCTTGGGTTTCCTCCAGGTGCTCTGGTTTCCTTCCACAGTCCTTCGATGTGCATGTTAGGTGGATTGGCCATGCTAAATTGCTCCACAGTCTCCAGGGATATGCAGGTTAGATGGATTAGCTATGGGAAACGCAGGGTTACAAGGATAGGGGATGGGTCTGAGTGGGATGTTCTTCAGAGGGTATGTGTGGACCCAATGGGCCAAATGGCCTGCTTCCACATTGAAGGGATTCTATAATGACTGCGGAACTTGGAATTGTTCAATGGTTGTGGAATCGTTTAGTCTTCTTCATGTGCTGCTTAGGAGGCCTGAAATGCAAATAGTCTTGTATTGTAGCTTCACCAGGATGACATATCATTTTTAGGTCCATCCAGTACTGCTCCTCATCATGTCCTGAACTCTTAAGTGAACCAATGTTAATCCCCTGGAATGGTGTTGATGCTAGAATGAGGGAATATGCCAGGCCATGAGGTTACAGATTGTGGTTGAATATAATTATGTTGCTGAAAGCCCACTGTGCTTCATGAATTCTCATCAAGTTGCTGACTCAGTTAAACATTTGTCCATTCAGCACAATGATGGCATCATACAAGATAGTGGGGAGTGTCCTCAATGAGAATACAGGGCTTCAGCACCACAAACACTAATGATAATCACTCTTAACAATACTGTCATGGGACAGATGGGTCTGTTACAGGCAGATTGGTGAAGGTGAGGTCAAGTATATTTTTCCTTTTTTTGCTTTCCTCATCACCTTCCGCAGGCATAGATCAATAGCTATGTCTGTTAGGACACAACCAGCTCAATCAGCCCATTCTGTCACTGTGCCACCCTCTGTGTCCAACCTAGAAAGTGGATTTGTTTTGCGCTTTTTTTGGGCGTGGGAGCAGGGATTGTTGGTGGTAATCAACAATTGGTTTTATGTCCATGCTTGACTTTATAACAAATGTGACCTCTAGAGCCCATGAAATTAGACATCAATGTGTCAAGATCTCACAGATCAACTCCCTACCTAACTGCATAACTCTGCATTGCCACCTCAGTAAGACACAACATAACCAAAGGCTGTGATGGTGGTGTCTGGATGCAAGGTATGATTCTGACAGATTGACTGTCAGGCTTGACTAGTCAATGGAACAGCTCGAACTAATTTTGGCACAAGTCCCAAATATTAATTACGCAAACTTTGCAAGGTAGAAAAGGCCGTTTGTGGCATTGTTGTTTCCAATCCTTTGTCAATGTTGGGTGGTCAACCTACTTTCATTCCTTTCATCAGACTGTCAAAAGTTAGATACAACTGAGAGATTTTCCAGGCCATTCCACAGAGTACTTAAGAGTCAATAACATTGCTGTGGATCTGGAGTCTCATGTACGCCGGATCAAGTCACGATGGCAGATTTTCCTTGCTTGAAAAAGGACATTAGTGAACCATTAACAATTGTTTAATGGTCACCATTAGACCAGCTTTTAAATCCAGAATGGTAATAGCTATCTGCCATGGTGCGATTCAAATCCCTGACCCAAGGATTAGCCTTAGTCTCTGCAACACTAGTCCAATTAACATAGCTGCATCACCACCTCCCCAACAAAATGAAACCAAGCAAGAAATCTTCACATCTCCACCAAACAGACACCAAGTTTCAACTGACAGGTGTTTCTTTCTCGTTGTCACCATCTTCCAAATCGATCATCTTTTGGCATAGTGAACAAGCCTATATTCGATCACTGTGATAGCGTATGATCAGTTCTGAACATTTATCTCTGGAAGTTTATGTAATTTCCATCTTCAAAGCTATTCCCCTTTTCTGAAAGCAACTCTCAGTGGTGTGGTTCCACAGGCTTCAGGTTCTTTTCTCAAGTTACAACCTTTAAACAGTTTACAGAGGAAGTGCTGACAGGCTTACCAACCACAAGAACTATTGGTGTTTATCCTGCGATAAAGTGTGGAGCTAGAGGAACACAGCAGGCCAGGCAGCATCAGAAGAACAGGAAAGCTGATGTTTTGGGTCGGGACTCTTCTTCAGAAATCCCGACCAGAAATGTCAGCTTTCCTGTTCCTCTGATGCTGCCTAGCCTGCTGTGTTCCTCCAATACCACACAGTATTGTCTGACTCCAGTATCTGCAGTTCTTGCTATTTCAGTCTTTTTCTTGTCCTCTTTTCACCTGCTACTCGCATACTTGGATTGACGAGATAATTAGGAGTAATAGCTCTGACTTCGCTCTTCAACTGTCCATAAATACAAAGGCTTAATGTCAGGCAGAACATGATCCGCTTTCAAACAAATGATAAAGTACTGGCCAAAGACCAAAATGGTCTACAGGCATCTATATCAGCCTGATTCATCAACAGATTTACTAATTATTACATTTTGCACTTCCTTGTTGAGCACAAATGTAAAATTTTACTCATATCTTGCATCAAACAAATTTTGATCTATGCAAACTATTGAATTGAAATTCACCGTACCGGATGTCTTGGTTGTTGCTATACCAGTATCAGAATGGGATCGGCTATGGCTCTTCTTGAAACTAGCCTGTCGTTCCAGATTCTGGGTTTCTGAGAAGCTGGAACGTCTCGGAAGATTCAGCAGAGATTCACTACAGCTAACGGTGATTTTAGGAACCTGCCAGGCAGAAGGAACTAGTGTCTGTGAACCGCCAGAACAAGAGGAGGAGCTATTACTGCACTGGCTTGAACTGCGATCCCTCCGTCCCAGATTTCCAATAGCCAAATACTCTGGTCCATCATCCATTTCACTTGATCCCTCATCCTGTACTTCAGCTGAAGAATCCTCACTATGGCTAACTGGGGTACTAATAGTTGTCTCACTGACTGGAGAAAATGGCTCCATAGAAGTGATGTCACGAAACTGGTGGACGCCAGAGTACTGATCTAATGCCGGTTTATCCGTTGAATCGGGAAAAAATGTCAAATTAGCCCTCTTCTTTAACGCTTGCTGAGTATTATTGACAGTAATGAAATCCTGTGGTGCACCACCTATTAAATGAGGAAAGAAAAAAGAAAGGATTAGCAATTGCATTTTCTCACAAATTTTATGGCACTGTACTACAGGCTACACCATAGACAGTTGTGCGCGAATCACAATAAATTGGTTTGCAGGTACAGCAGGTAATTAAGACGACAAATGGAATATTGTCCTTGATTGCTAGAGGAATGGAGTTTAAAAATAGGGAGGTTATGCTGCAGCCGTATAGGGTGCTGGTGAGGCCTCACCTGGAATACTGTGTAGACTTCTGGTTTCCTTACTTGAGAAAACATGTACAGTCACTGGAAGGGGTGCAGAGAAAGTTCACTAGGTTGATTTCAGAACTGAGAGGGCTGGCCTGAGGAGTGATTGAGTAGACTGCGACTCATTAAAATTTAGAAGAATGAGGGGGTATCTTATTAAGAGATAAAAAAAAAATTATGAAGCGAATAGATAAAATAGAAGTAGGGAAGCTGTTTCCACTGGTGGGTGAAAATAGAACTAAGGGACATAACCTCAAAATAAGGGGGAAGCAGATTTAGGACTGAGTTGAGGAACTTCTTCACACAAAAGGTTGTGCATCTGTGGAATTCCCCGCCCAGCAAAGCAGGTAAGGCTACCTTATTGAATGTTTTTAAGGCTAAGAAAGATTTTTGAAGAGTGGTTAAGGGTAATGGTGAGTGAGTGGGTGGGTAAATGGAGCTGAGTCCACAAAAAGATCAGCCATGTTAGTGAATGGCGGAGCAGGCTAGATGGGCCAGTGGCCTACTTCTATTTCCTATGTGCTTATGTTACGTTCAGTTCATGATTGTAAAGACAATAAATTATTTGTCTGATCTATATATTAATGGTTGTTGAGTAAAACAAAGCTCTGCAACGAACCAGACCATATTTCTCAATAAGACAAGCATACAAAAAGTGAGCGAATGGGGGAATTTACTTGAATGCTTATTTTTGACTTGTCCAAATTCATTTTCCTAACTCATTATCACCATTATTATTATTATATGTCACTTCAAATTACAATATACAAACCCTTACTCTACTAGCAACATATTTATTGACATTTTTCTGTCTGCTCCTTCCAGCTGACAGAGTTGGAAAGGATTGAGAGAAACCCACCACCTAAGCCAATAAGCAGATCAAGGGCCTGAATGAATGATGTTTATTATTTGCCTACATTACACTTGTGATAAAGTACAAAGATTTTTGCTCCTAACTGTTCACACAGCCAGAGAATTTTGGAAAAACATGACTTCAGTCTCAACTCAAGAACATTAGAGGAAAACAACTTCTATTACTATATTAGATTACATTGTTTAACTGGACAGATAAAACAATTTTGGCAAGAATTACAGACTGACACATACAAGGGAATGAACAAATCAAGCACAAAATAACCAGTTGAAAACTCAGACTGTTGAATATAATTACCTCATCAACAACATTCAAAAAGTTGACATAGTGAAAATATTTTACCTGATTTTCTGGAAGCATTCTAGACTATGCTCAAGTCTTTTTTTCCCCCCCAAAAGTTCATAGAACTAACAGCCTGGGAAGGGAAGGGAAAAGTCTAAAAATAAAAGATATTTAAAATTACTGTTCACTTACCTGAAACATTCAAGTTAGTACAACGAGCCAAGAGGTTGTTATATGAGGTCGTATGCCTTGTCTGGCATTCCCCTCCAGAGGGCATGCACTTGGTTCCAGGAAGAGCAGTCAGACTTTGGCTTTTCATCATTGGTAACGGGGAGTTACACTTCCTTGCAAACTAAACATTATAAAAACATTAAGATGAGAAATATGGCAGATTATGGCACATCTTCACATTTCCAGAACTAAAAGAAGTGTTTAATGCAATCAATTCATTTTTTTGTTATAAATAAACTAATTCATGATTGTCTTTCAAAAGCAGTATCTAAAGGAACCAATAAATTTTATATATACTGCATTATCAACTGTAGATTTTAGCCACATGCTTCCTTGCAGTTGGCCCTGTTTGTCAGAGGCTCAAATCCTCACAGAAAACACTTCTGTATAAATAAGTATGGCCAAAGGTTTAAAAGAAATACAAAGCTCATTTCCAATTTACGACATTTTGGAAATTGAACTCTGTATTCTATCCATTTTCACAGAAACTTACAGCACAGGAAGCTTGTGGTCTGTGTTAACACTTGGAAAGACCAACCATTTATATTCCTACACTCTTACCTCTTTGGTCCTTATCCTTAATATCTTCATCATTTATCTTTTCAAAATTCATTTAGAAATTATTTATGGAATCAGATTCTACCCTTTTTGTTAAGGGTTCCTGATCCTGACAACATACTGCCAAACAGATTCTCTCCTCCCTGCTAGATGTTCTGCCAACTATTTTAAAACTATCCTCTCTGTAGAGAGAATGTTTTTTCACAATCTACTCTATCAAAGACACTCATTAAGTAGAAAATATCTGGCAGATCAGACCTTTCTTGTTCAGAGTACAGTGCTATCTTTTTCAACTACTACTAGTAAGTGAAGTTCCTCATCCTTGCTAAACATTCTCTTTCTGCTCTCTAAAGCTTTTAGTGCCCAGAATTGTCCACAATACACTTGCTAAGGTCTAATTCAGAGTTTTTTTTTAATTCAATCACAGGATGAGGGAATTGCTGGCTATGCCGGCATTTAATTGCCCAGAGAGCAATTAGGGATGGGCAACAAGAGTCAACACATTGCTATGGGTCTGGAGTCACAGGTAGACCAGACAAGGCAAGTCTGGCAGTTTTCTTACCTAAAAGGACATCAGTGAACCAAATGGGGTTTTCCAACAATCAATGGATTCATGGTCATCGTTAGACTTTTAATTTTGGATTTTTATTGAATTCAAATTCCACCATCTGCTGTGGCAAGATTCAAACCTGGATGCCCAGAACATTATCCGGGTCTCTGAATTAATATTCCAGCGATAAAACCAATCGGCCATTGTTTGAACAGTTTTGGTCTGAAGGTTTAGAAAACACATTCAAAAAGACAGACCTGGGAACTAAATTTTTAAATTGCTTTAATTTAACCAAATATTCTTGCACACAGCACAATGAGACCAAAATGCAACTTCAGGTGCTATGGGCACGTATTTTTAGCTCATTGAAACTTACAGAACAGAGGCCTGGAGAGAGCGGACATGGAGAAATTGTTTCCACTAACAGATGAGATTAGGACTCCAGGGCACAGCTTTAGTGAAGGGATGACCATTTAGAACTGAGATGAGGAGTAATTTCTTCAGTCAGAGAGCGGTGAATCTGTGGAACTCATTGCCACAGAAGGCTGTGGAGGCCAAATCTTTCAGTACGTTTAAGACAGAGATAGATGGTTGTTGCTAATAAAGGGGATGAAGGATTACAGAGAGAAGGCAAGAGAATAGAATTGAGAAACGTATCTACCATAATTGAAAAGCACAGGAGACATGATGGGCCAAACTGCCTAATTCTGCTCATATATCTCACAGTTTCATGGTCTTCACAAAAATAACTGACATCACCTGATGAGATCAGCTTACTCAACTATCTTTCTGATTCTCACAGCATATTATTCATGATCTGGTTACAGTATTTAATTATGCAAGCCAGCTTATCTACAAGAAGTGCATTAAATATCAACAGAACGAAGCCAGTAATATGTACACTAACAGTGGGAGGCGATTCATTTTGGAAGGACAAACTTGAAAGCAGAATACAGGGTTAACGGAAAGATTCTTGGCAGTGTGGAGGAGCAGAGGGATCTTGGGGTTCATGTTCACAGTTCCCTGAAAGCTGCCACCCAGGTAGATAGAGTTAAGAAGGCGTATGGTGTGTTAGCTTTCATTAATAGAGGGATTGAGTTTAAGAGCCGTGAAGTTATGCTCCAGCTATACAAAAGCCTGGTTCGGCCACATCTGGAGTATTGTGTCCAGTTCTGGTCACCTCATTACAGGAAAGATGTGGAAGCATTAGAAAAGGTGCAGAGGAGATTTACCAGGACGTTGCCTGGAACGGAGGGAAGGTCTTATGAGGAAAGGTTGAGACAGTTACGGCTTTTATCTTTAGAACGACGAAGGATGAGAGGTAACTTGATAGAGGTCTACAAAATGATCAGAGGTATAGATAGAGTAGACAGCCAGAGACTTTTTCCTAGGGTGGAGGTAGCTTTTACGAGGGGGCATAGTTTTAAAGTGAAAGGAGGTAGATATAGGCAAGAGGTCAGAGGTAGGTTCCTTACTTAGAGTGGTAGGGGTGTGGAATCGGCCTCATTAGGGGCATTTAAGCGGCTATTAGATAGGCATATGGATGATAGTATAAAGTAGCGGTGGAGGTTAGATAGACCTTAGGTTTAGGGTAAAAGTCCGGCACAACATCGTGGGCTGAAGGGCCTGTGCTGTACTGTTCTATGTTCCACGTACGTGTTGATGTTCACAGCAACATAATTCATGATCATGAAGTACATTTTTTCAAAAAAATGAAATCTGACAGTACATTGGGGTTCCAACCAAAACTTACTCATTCTTGTAATTAGGCACAGCAATATGCTACACAGCCAAGTATATCCACAGCTAGGTGGATTCCAGAAGGGTATTTCCATCAAGTTGTTAAATCAACACTGTAGTGGTCTAACAAGCATTATTGGGTGAAAGTGATTATCAAGTAAAACCAATAACTTAAGATCCCAATAGTTGCTGGAAAAACACCAGTTAAGTTTTATTTTTCCAGCAAATGTTCAACTTCAATACTACATACGGCCTACTGATTATACAAGATGGAGTGCATAAGGCCCAAAATTCTTCGAGAAACAATAACAACTTCATTATTTTCACTCTCCATAACATTGCCTAACAGCAAACAATGCACAGTGATAACAGTGTGTACCATCTACAAAATGCACTACAGTAACTTGCCAAGGCTCATCCAACAGTACTTTCCAAACCCTGTGTTTCTACAACTGAGAGGACAAGTGTAGCAGATGCAAGGGAACCACCACTTGGAAGTTCCTCTTCAAACAACACCCCATTCTGACTGAGTTCTATCACAATTTCTGCATTGTTGCTTGGTGAAAATCTTATAACTCCCATCCAAATAGTATTGTGGGCGCCACCAACACCCCAAGGATTGCAGCGGTTCAGTCAGAGCAGCTTATTACCATTTCCTCTAGAGCAATAAATTCTGGTCTAGCTAGCAACACCATACTCCATGATGTTTGATTTTTTTTTTTCCACAAAAGGTATAGAAAATAACAATCCTTATTCCTGCCTTTATGCACCATGTGTAGCCCCTCCCTCAACATCCCTCTGCATTTACTAAACTGAAAGGCTGCACTAGTTTCCTGCTGAGGGCATGCTAGTGAGTCAAGTTTTACAGAGCAAGGAATACTGCACAAGCATTATTCTATTAATAAGGGGAGGGCAGGAAAGCCAAAACGATTTGCTACACAGAGGCTCTGAAAAGCCTCAACACACTATGCTGCACAGGGGCTAAAAATTCCTCAGCATGCCACCTAATACAGATATACCCACACAGCATTCTGATGTTCAAATAACATACCTTCCCTTATGTCATTAACATCTCAACAACTGTGAAATTAATAGAATAGCTTCACAGGAAAAATGGTAAGTAACTACTTGTTCAAGATATCAGAGAGCTAAAACCTATTCCAACACGATTCAATGTCTTCAGAAAGAGAGCAGGTTGAGGGTGCATCATCAAATAAATCCAGAACTTTTTTTAAAAAAGCATGAAGTATTAGAGCATGGAACCAGCACTCGTGGCCTGAATAAATGAGCCTGGGGTCAAAGTCAGTTTGTTTTAGAAATATTGTTTGAGCATTTAAGACAGTTCATTATAATCTGTGCACGCATTAATTATTTTCCAAGGAAAAAGCCTGCCTTACCACGGATGTGTCAATCTGAGCTAACATTTTAGGATTATTCTGTTCCACAGCCTCCAAACACTGAAACATAGCAGTCACATGGGGATTGCTCAACAGAAAAGCAGTATCTGTAAGAGATAAACAGCCTATAATGATTCTTTTATTCCCCCAAAAGGCAGAAAGTTAGGGCAAAAAAGACATCCATCAACAGGTATGCACTACACAAGAATCTGTTTAACAACTCATTTCTTGGATGACATTTAGTTTTAAGTCCTGTTTCATGCGATTTTATCTTTAATTGAGTACAGTCAAAATTTTATATATTTTTAAATTCAATAACCTAATACACTCAAAAAACTTCAAGCTTTGTCATTAATCAACTAATATGGTGAACATTTATTTCACAACCTATAATGAAAAATCATGACTACAGTTCTGTTCATTTTTTTGTAGACTTCTTGAATTTTAAAAGTCATTTTTAAAAGCAGCTCCAAAGTGTATTCTCAAAATACAACTGATACAAAGTCAATTCCTGCTGGCTTGAAGTAAGGTCAGTATTCTGCCATTTGACAGCAGTAATTATACTTTCTTATACCCAAATCACTTTATTGCTCAAACGTCCATTGCACACCACAGTATTTTCTCTCCTAAAGTTTGTTCTGTTATATCAGCATCTCAAGTACAGAAATATGCTGTGTCATCAAGAAACGGTTTGGTCATTTTTCTCTCCTTAAAACTTGGAACTCCCAGTACATAGCCAGCAACCTGATTAACAGTGTGCATGTCACTGCAAGCCCATAGACTTTTATATTATAGTTGATCCCAAATGACTATTTCTAGTACTTGTACGGCGTGTTATTCAGGAAGTTATTGGCCCGCAAGTTTGAT
The DNA here is from genome assembly GCF_021869965.1 of Rhincodon typus. Classification (NCBI taxonomy): domain Eukaryota; kingdom Metazoa; phylum Chordata; class Chondrichthyes; order Orectolobiformes; family Rhincodontidae; genus Rhincodon; species Rhincodon typus. The sequence continues at coordinate 26,736,165 of NC_063344.1, forward strand.
TTGTATGGAAAACAAAACTTGAGGGCCAAAATTGAAAAGCAGCCTCGAAGGTTCCAATTTCTCAACCAAGACTTCCTGCTATCATTACTCATACTATAGCTCCCAACTGCACCATTAGCCTTTTGTCTTTACAATTAATATTTGTTTCCCAACTGCACATAATTATACCTATGCATCCAATTCATACGTTAGAAGTAGAGACTCTGAAGCCTCAAATTCAACTATGCATGTTGAGGATCTTATGCAGATATGTTAAGTTCAAATCCAACACATTATAGTTTAAAGTACATTAAGTTATACTGCACCTTTGTAAAATTTTCTAGTGTATTCACAGTTGCTGAGCAATGACCTTAGCTGTGATGAGAGAGAATGGAACTGAAGGCTGTGGTGGAGCCAGTACTGGGCTTTCTGTGGATTACTTTTTGGGACACAATGTGCATCATTCTCCATAATCTAAAGGGAAAAATAAGAAAAATGTATTCACCTATTACAAGATAGTGTGCTTCTATTTATTTTGCCCTTAAATCAAACACCTTGACTGTGTTTAGGAAAGCAGAAGTAGTCAGTGATATGGCCTTTCTCCTGTAATTTGAGTGGTTTTAAAAATTCAACATCAATATCACCCAGCTCATACTTCTGGATTTACACTGCCCTCTGTCTAATTCCTTTCTACCCTTGTTATACCCAAAATAAAGCATACACCCATCTCTTCCTGCTAAGCGAAAGGAGGCTCTTTTCTCCTTCTGATTTCCTGTTCATTTTGTAATATTACTATTTCCACATCTCAATACTCTTCCATTCTTCAGATTTAGTCTTCACTTTCTCCTATACTGGAAAAAGATCTGAATTAGTCTTCACTTACAGGTAAACAAATTTGAATTGTCTACATTCAAATAGTGCAACAGAACTGCCAGAGCCTACCATCTCAACAAAGGGAATCTCTACTGGAACAAAAAAAAGTGCAAATACAATAAAATGCAGATTAAGAAACAAGAAGAATGAGAGAGGGATACTTTATTTAATAGATGCATTTGTCAGTTGGGTAGTAGTTTATTTGCTGAAACTCAAAAAGTAGGGTATTTTTAACTGGCTTCTATCAGGTTTTCCCTTCATCACTGCTTTTCCAATTACTGTTTTATTGTTTGTCCCACTTAAAACCAAAGTTGTTTGGAGTCACTCACTCCATGAGCAGGTAATACAAGACAAAAGAAATGACACAGACTATTTAAGAAGCAAGATTCCAAATACAAAAGCAAACCCATGGTTTACTGGACAGTGTTCCCTGCAGACTTATGCCTACGTTTCCAAAGTGCAATGTAGATCAGGCACTTCAGAAGTACGGCCAACAGTACCTTTAAAAGACCCTCCAAATCTGGTGGCAAAAAAGACAATTGATCCTTAGGAGTTAATTTGGACAATCGGTTCTTGAAAGTTGAAATGGGTCCCGGTCCTCAAGAGCTGGGACAGTCTCCTGGCTATGGTAGCAGCTACAGTATTGGCAGCAACGAGGCAGTGGGCTCAGCTTCAGCATGTTTCCTTGGTGTTGCGGGCAGGGACAGCTTTGGCAGATGTGGCGTGTGGCAGCGCACTGTAGCCACTTCAGAAATCAAGAAGCCATCGATGAAACAACAAATGAAATTTGTCCTAACTTTGTATGATTTATTTTTATAATTTATGTAATTAAAATGGCACTGGCTTATGGCAACTTATACAAATTTTTTGGTATTTTCATAAATACATGTAATAATAAATTACAATTACAAACAGCAGCATCCTCTCAAGGCATCTTTTCCAGTGTCAAGGCACTAATTCACTCAAAACTAGATCATTGGGCAGGAAATATAGCTTGTATATCTGTCAGACTCAAATTATTCTTAACTTGGTTGCAGCAGGAGACTCCCAGGAGTAAAAGGAGAAACTCTTCCTGGATATCAAAACATCTCTGCACCACCTGGTCAAACCTACAGACTGCACATTGGATTCGTAAGTAATACATAGTCCATATCACCTACGCTACATAGGAACTGCATAAGAAAACTGGCAATAGAGTTAAATGCAAATCTATGAACTTAATTTTTATTCTACAGACTTTGCAAAAAGCAGCACAGACATTAAACAGTAAAATGTGAGTAAAGGAAATCTTATTTACATACAAAAGTGTCAAAGGATTAACCAAACAGTAAATGTTTCACTGTAACAGTGATAGCATACATCTCGCCGTGCCTTACCTGCACAGTATGATGAACAAGGCTAGGGCTGACCCAGTGACAATCAGTTATAAATTGCCAATAATCTTTATGCTGTGAATATACCTATTGAATGAGAACAAAAACTACAATTAAATATTTATGTAATTAATTCTCTAGTATTAACAATTTACACCTTTAATTCTTCTTTGATTCAGTCTCAGTAAACGTTAGTGCAAAAGAAAGCAGCTAACTCGTTCCTATTTCAGTACACAGGCTTAAAAGACAAACTTAATCAAGAACAATAACACCAAGTGAAGTGAAAATAACAACCTTGCAACTTGCACAAAATACAGATAAACCTAGAACACAGAATGCAGTTACATTCCACAAAAGATCTTTCTTTAACCATATCTATTGTCTGCTCTTGTAATATACGAGATCACAGTCAGATTTATTTGATTTCCTGGTAAAATCCATCTGGCTTTCCATAGTCACACTAAGTGCAAAGAGTTCAGCGAAAGGTGGAAAAAACTGCAATACAAAAGCAAAAGATTCCATAACTCCTTTGAAAAAGATTCCTTACATGTGTGACGAGTGACTGACACACATCCATCAAGTTCCTGAATTGAGCAATGCAGATGTGTTGAACTTGTGAACTTCCCATTAAGAGAAAGGAAATATAGCTTGCTTGAGTACTGCAGTAAGGAGCTATTCCTATATTATTTTCAACAGTGAGCAAAAATCCCCACATCTACAGTATGAGTCACTTAGTATTGCAGTAGTACTCATGTAATATAGTCATGGGAACTAGTTATCTGAATTTCAAATAAAATGATGCAAAATTTAGTGGCTCAGGACATCATCTAAACCTTAGATCATTGTCTTGTGCTAGTGTATGCAAGATAGCTATCTATTTTCAATTGACACCATAAAAATTAGGAAAGAAACTTCTGCTCTCACTGGCATTATGAATTCTACATATGGAAGATCATAGACAAATCTGTAGCATTATTAGTGATCCTCAAAAATCCATTTGACAATAAAGAACAAACTCACAACCCAAAATTGTTCAGCACTGTGTTACACATGCAAAGAACATTTTAAGCTTAATAAAAAAAAACTTTTGCCTTTATACAAGCATAATTCATCAAAACGTAGTGGTTTAAACCATTATGATTCCAGTTAAAGTCTACTCCAATTGATGTCAAAAAGTTACCATCAGATAAACAAAATTAGCTCAAACAGACTTAAAATGAAGCTCTAGTTACCATCAGCATCTATGAGCTGCAACTTAAGCCTTCCACAAAATTGTCGGGCTTTTAAATTAGTATTTTAATGTGCATTCCCTTGCAGAGTATCTTGTGCAATCAAACAACCTGAATAACTAGTATTGCTGGCAAAATGTACTTCAATTACATAGAAGCCTTGTTAAACTGCACCTGGAGTTGTGTAGTTATGGTCTCCTTACTTCAGCAAAGATATTATTGCCAGAAAGGTTCGCCAGGCTTACTTTTGGAGTGGCAGGACTCTTATGCAAGGGAAATTGGGCAAACTGGGCCTGTATTCTCTAAAATTTCAGACAATGAGAAGTGATCTCATTGAAACCTACAAAATACTTAGGAGGGTAGACAGGGTAGATGCAGGTATCTTACTTGCATCTACCTAGGCTGGGGAGTCTAGTACCAGGGGAAATATTTTAAAATTCAGGTGTGTATCAGATAGGCGTGAGATTACGAGAACTGTTTTTTTTAAAAAAAAAAAAAAAAAAAAAAAAAAAAAAAAAAAACTTAGAAGGTGGTGAATCTTCGGAATTCTCTAATTCAGAGGGCTGTGGAAGATTAGTCTGTGAGCATGCTTAGAGGTTGTTAGATTTCTGATGGTCAATGGCATATAGGATTATATGGATAACACTGGTAAAAAGCATTAAAATATTCAATCAGCCATGATTATATTGAATGACAGAGGAGACTTGACAGCATGAATGGGCTAGTCCTGTCCTTATGTTCCTAGTACACTTAAAGTCACAAAACAACTTGCTCCTTAGCTGCAGTATAATACTTATGAAAATTGTATCTAATCTGGTGTCTCCTTTCCCCAAGCCCGTTTCTTGCATCCCAATTCAGATGGGTGCAAGATGAAAAATATAAGTTTCTAGTCTCCTTTTAGCTATGTCTAATTTAGGAAAAAGTGTTTGAAATCTCTCCACAAAGAGACTAATGACATCAGTTGAAGCAAAAGCTGATAGGTCTCTCAAGCAGATCTTTTACACAATGCATATTCTGGATGAGAATCAAGCACATCTTCAAGTTTCTGTGGTGGTGACTTTGGTGTGTGTGTTTTGGGAGGCAGGGAGTGGGGACTTAACAGGGAAGATAAAGATAAGGCAAAAAAAGCAATAGTCCAAAGCAAACCAGTTTAAAGAAAACTAGTTTCAGACTAGATTCAATTAAGCCAGCACAGTATGTCATTAATAGACTTTTATGTCACCCAGGCAAAATTTTGTGGAGATTTTCCGATTAACAGAAGCCTACTCCAACAAATGTTAAAACCATACAGAAACTGATTCAATTCAGCAAGACAAAGGTATATGGTGCAACAAGATGCAATCCAATTATCAAAGTTTCAGTCATTAAAGGCAATGTTATGCTGGTAACAGCAGAAAACATAATTCAGAAAATGATCAAAGGAGCATGAATCATAATTTATTACCAAAAAAAATCTGTTGCAATCTCTCCCCCATCTACAATTTAAAAAAATACCAAAAAATGCCAGTTCCTTCTCCTCCATGGGATTTTGAATACAGATATAAAGATTATTTTAACCAAAAATCCTTCACAAGTCTAATAATTTCAGGGGGGCATATGAAGTATGAACCAAGGAGCATCGTAACGTAGATTACTCGTAACTGTTTACGATGGCTAGATAATTCAATTGCTCAGGTTCTGCTTCCTACAACAAATAAGATCATTAACCTCTAATAGGAGCACCATCCATCCAAATGAAATGAATTACAAAAACAGAGACCTCATCCTCCAGGAGTCCATGACACAAAATCTTGTTCATATCCTTGCAGAGACGCTCCAATCCTCCATACTTAGACCAGACATTAGGGTTATTTGTTGACAGCAGCCCTTCCACAGTGGTCTTCAGGCCTCCCAAAAGTTTCCACTGTTCTTGTCTGCAGATGAACAAAAGAAAACTGCAAATCTAAGAGAGGTTGTTTAGCCAGATGTTTCATGTACACTCGATTTAAAGTTCAGCTGTTATTTGACCCATTTCCAATGTCACTCCCAATTATAACCAAAAATGGTATCCCTTATGCAAAATAACAAGTAATTTAAGCTCTACAATTAATAGTCACTAATCAGTACTTCCTTTATGCTTTGTGTAAATGGTGCACCATCTTAACAGTACAAATAACCAAAAGTTAGGTATGCTGTTTAAAGTATTGGCAAAGATCTGTAGCTCGGGTTGTGGGTGAGGTTGTTGACTTGCTCGCCGAGCTGGCTTGTTCTTGTTCAGACGTTGTCACCATGCTAGGTGACATCAGTGGAGCCTCCGATGAAGTGACGTTGTTCTACTCCACTTGGAATTTATACTGTCCAGTCTGTTATGGAGAGTAATGTCATTTCTGGTTCTGATCTGTATAGGTTAATATATGGGGTCCAATTCTATATATTTGTTGATTGACGTATGGGTGGAGAACCGTGCCTCAAGGAATTCCCGTGCGTGTCTACGGTGGGCCAGCTCGGTGAGCAAGTCAACAACCTCATGGGTATGCTGTGGACAGGGATTTGTACCATCAAGAAAAGGCAAATAAACCAATCTTGAAAACGGGACTGAGAGAATTGGCAACCAAGAAGACCATTTTTCCTTTACTTAAGATCAGTCCCTAAAAATGAACCTCATTGATCCAGAATAGTTGCCGAACCAGCACAACTAATTTGTTCCAAGTCGCAGGCCAGCCGACAAATGAAAGCCAGGAGACAGATTGTGTACATAAATGCATTCCACCATGATAAAACACTTACAATTTGATTTATTATTCCTCAATTAGATATTACAACAGAAGTCTTAACTGAACAGAAATCAAAAGAATGGAATGAATTCAGGAGATAATTCTCAACATGAGATAGCAAGAACTGCAGATGCTGGAGTCAGAGACAACACAGTGTGGAACTGAAGGAACGCAGAAAGCTAGGCAGTAGTGAATCAGGAAAGTTGATGTTTCAGGTCAGGGCCCTTCTTCAGAAATGGGGAGGGGATAGGGAGATGGGAAATAAATAGAGAGGAGGGGGGGCTGGGTAAGGTAGGTGGGGTGGTGATAGTTGAGTGCAGGTCAGGAGTGGTGGGGATTGGTCAGTGGGATGAGTGGGACAGATAAGTGGGAGAGAAGATGCACAGATTGTGTCAGGTCAAGGTGGCAGGGATGAGAGGGAGGCTGGGAGAGGGGAGATTTTAAAACTGGTGAATTTCATAAAAACTGAAAGAACTGCAGATGCTGTAAATCAGGAACAAAAACAGAAGTTGCTGGAAAAGCTCAGCAGGTCTGGCATAATTTGTGAAGGAAAAAATCAGAGTTAACATTTCGGGTCCAGTGTGCACTCCTCAGAATGGTCACCAGACCCAAAACGTAAACTCTGATTTTTTTTTTTCTTCACAGATGCTGCCAGACCTGCTGAGCTTTTCCAGTAACTTTGTTTTTGTTCCGAGTGAATGCCACGTTTAAGCCATCGGGCTGTAGGCTCCAGAGGCGGAATATCAGGTGTTGCTCCTCCAGTTTGCACGGGGTGTCATTGTGGCGCCGGAGGTGGCCCAGGATGGACGTCACCCAGGAAGTAGGTGTTAAAATGGTCTGCAACCGGAAGGTATTGTCATTTGTCGCGAACAGAGCGCAGATGCTCTACAAAACTGTCTCAGAGTCTACGCTTGGTCTCAACGATGTAGAGGCGGCTACATCGGGAGCAGCGGATACAGTAGACCAAGCTGGCGAATGTGCAGGTTAACCCCCATCTGAGATGAAAGGTTTGCTTTTGGCCTTGAATGGAGGGGGGGGGGGGGGGGGGGGGAAGGGAGGTGTAGCACTTCCTGCAGTTGCAGGGAAAGGTGCCAGGTGTGGTGGGGTTAGTGGGGAGAGTGGGCCTGACGAGGGAGTCGCAGAGTGAGCGGTCCCTAGGAAGGGTAGATAGGGGTGGGGAGGGAACTCTCTCTTTGGTCGTGGGGTCAGGTTGTAAGTAGCTGACGTGGTGGAAAATGATACACTGGATGCTGCCTGGCCTGCTGTGTTCCTCCAGCTCCACACTGTATTGTCCATAATTCTCAGCAGTCAGTCTTTTGTTTTAACAAGAGTTTTAAAGCAGAGATATAGAGACTGGAACATTAAGATTTTGAAAGAGAATTCCAAAAAACAATAACCTTGGTGCATGAAAAAGCACACAAGTGATGGAGGAATGAAGTATATAAGCAGTAACATAGGCCTGAATGCTGACATATGGTAATGAGGCTATCAAGGATTTCCAAAAATAAGGGCAAATATTCCTAAATTAAAAATCCAAAGAGTACAGAAAGACAGGAAAGTATCACAAATACAGAGATTATCACAACACAAAGATTTCAGTAGTGATAGATGCAGGTTATAACACTCTGAATTAATTACAATTCAGAGTGGAAGCAGGGAGACCTGTGAGGAGAGTGCAAGAGAAAGTCAGCATCAGCCAATTACATCAACGGATTCAGCAGTAACTGAAAAGATGAAGATTAGACAAGAAAGTAGATGCAAAGAAAACATACTACAGAGAAAAAAAATGTGAAAGCCCTCGTCAAAACAGATGTCGTTTGGCTCATCCAAAATGATGTTCAACCCACAATGGAGGATCAAGCGATAACCTTGAAATTAAGAGACGGTAGAAAGTTAAGGCAGCTTTGACTGCGCACATGGAAATCTGATTTCTGTTTCTGCACAATATCATTAAGTGACAGTACATAATATGCAAATAAAGTAGATTAGACTCAAGGGTACACTGCTGACCATGTACGCAAGGGAGAGGATTGCTTTGACAGCATGCAAAAACTGAATTCTTACTAATACCTTACTGTATAATAAGGAAGTGTGACCAATCATGCAAGCAACTGGGGAAATCAGCAATACAAGCAACAGAAACAGCTGCTGATTATACAAGGACTGAGTGGTTCTGAGCCACTCTGGCCTCAATAAGTTCAAGCTCTGAAAAAAAACAGTACCAGGGAAGCAGTCAGCCATTTAAGAACATGACAATAATGTGCATGCCTTTAAGCTAGCTATACAAATTATTTTATTTTAAGACTAACACATGCTTCAGCTGGAAAAAATAACCACAGGAAATATAAAAGGTAAATCAGAATGAAATTAGCATTGCAAAAAAACGTTGGTCACAAACTCAAAGTTACTAGATCACATTTTATACAAAGATGTCCAAATATGCTGTTCTGCCCTTTCTTTAAAAAAAAAAGGCTACTTAATAAGAGGCAAAAAAATCAAGGGAAGATATCTGGACAACTACAATGATTCAATAAAAATAGACTGCACTTAGCTGACAGGAACAGGGTAGACAAGGTAGGACTTGAAAGGACTCAAAAGAACAGCACATAAGAACACATTAGTGCAGATGCTGGAATCTGTACTGAAAACAAATACGTAGTGGAGATCACCGCAGGTCAGGCAGCATCCATGGAGAGAAAACAAGCGGACGTTGCGAGTCTAGATGACTCCATGCTGCCTGACCTGCCATGATCTCCACCACTTGTTATTTCCAGAACAGAGCAACATCAGTTGTGACAAATAAGGTGACATGCACCAAAGTAAAGAATTAGAACACGCTAGCTTCACAAAGTGCTGGAAATGTGGGGTTCCTCTCCATGATCCTCCAACAATATTTAGGTGCTAACGTAAGAGGGAAAAAAATCATACTGCCAGAGACAGGATAATGCAGTTGCAAAACTAAATAAGGAGACTGGGATAAATTCTGTATCTTCTGTCAACTGGACCTGAAAATAACTAAAGAAACAACAGAAGAGAAACTGGAAACAAATAAAGTGGGCAAAACACTTTCGCCACTAGAAAGTAAATCCAAATGAAGTGCAAACTAGACCAAAATTCACTGGCTGTAAATATCTTATTACTAAAAAGGGCAGTCTTATTACAGTTTTTATCATCATTAGTCTACGCATTGTACTATGACTAATTCAGCACTACAAATTTGCTCAATTCAAAATAGAATTTTAAATTAAAACTGTCCATAGAACTGGTGCAGAAAACTGAAAATATTTAATTCATACTCATGAATTATTCCATTCCAACCCAAATCAACATTTCATTTACAGCAGCATACTAATACCAACAATCACACTTAAAGCAAGAAAACCTGTTCAAGAGGAAAACAACTGCCACATATGGTGCAAGATATTGTCCTTCTCAGGGCAGAAGTAGAGCCTGCATGTTCCTCGCCAAGCCACTCACCGTTCATTGGTGATTTTATTCATCGGATGGGCTATTGAGTACAAGAGTTGGCAGGTCATGTTACAGTTGTATAGGACTTTGGTTCGACCACATTTGGAATACTGCATACAGTTCTGGTCGCAACATTACCAAAAGGATGTGGATGCTTTGGAGAGGGCGTGGAGGAGGTTCACCAGGATGTTGCCTAGTATGGAGGGTGCTAGCTATGAAGAGAGGTTGAGTAGATTAGGGTTATTTACATTAGAAAGACAGAGGTTGAGGGGGGACCTGATTGAGGTCTACAAAATCATGAGGTATAGACAGGGTGGATAGCAAGAAGCTTTTTCCCCAGAGTGGGGAACTCAATTACTAGGGTTCACAATTTCAAGGTGAGAGGGGAAAAGTTTAAGGGAGATATGCATGGAAAGTTCTTTACGCAGAGGGTGGTGGATGACTGGAACGCGTTGCCAGCAGAGGTGGTAGAGGCAGGCACATTAGCGTCATTTAAGATGTATCTGGACAGATACATGAATGAGCAGGGAGCAGAAGGATACAGCTCCTTGGAAAATAGGTGACAGGTTTAGATAGAGGATCTGGATCGGCATAGGCTTGGAGGGCTGAAGGGCCTGTTCCTGTGCTGTAATTTTCTGATTTGGAAATTTTTCAGTGTTCCTTAAGTGTCACTGGGAGAAAAATCCTAGAATTCCCTCCCTAATGGCATTGTAGGTCATCCAACAGCACATGGGCTGCAACAGTTCAAGAGGCAGCTTATCACCACCTTCAAGGGCAACTAGAAGTGGATAATAAATGCTGGCCGGCCAGCCAGCGATGTCCACATCTCACAAGTTAATTAAAAAAAAGCACACAACTCGAATACAGGTAAAGGGATCAGTGCTGAAAATGAAAATGCAGTTTCCTTGGAGGTCACCATTCATTTTGCAAATTAAACACATCCAAAATACATGTTTTGAGTTGCAACATGACTGCAAAATGGTGAGCTGTAGCAACCTCATTAGCGTACCCCTGCCATCAACCAAATGAAAAAACATTCATCTGTCCTTAATACAGATCAACTAATTTAAAGGATTCAAATCACAGACATCTATCTGCCTTTATGCCTTCAGCTTTTACTATGCATGTACAGCAAAATTCTTCACTGACCTAGCACTTAAAAATTAAAATATCTTCACGTTCATTCACACAAGTCTCACAACATGTAAAAACTCAGTCTCACTTTGCAGCTCAGTCACTAATGTGCTGTGGATTTGTCCATTAAGACAACTGACATATTCTTTCAACAGCCTAGCAATGCGTTTCAGAAACACCTATCGTTACAGCAGCCTCCACCCCATCATTATTAGTAAGTTTTTAAATAAATTGTAATTATTAACTGGGCAGTCTTCTACAGTGTATCACCGAGTCCTGTACAAGATTTGTTGTCGTCAAAGAGGAAGAGGTTAGCCCCGCCCCAAACACAAGTCAGGAGCTGCCGGTTAACAAGAAACTCAAGTCGGGGACACTGAGATGCTTCGCCACAGCAGAGTCAGGCTGTTACCTGCACTCCGCCTCCTCCGCGCTCTCCATGTCCTGGTGCCAGTTATTCTCTCTCCATGTCGACAACATGTCACCACCAGCCGCGACGACTCTCTGGGTATTCTCGGAGATGCCGATTCTCTGCGCCGCGGCTTCTCAAATTCCGTCACAGCTCATCAGAACCGCATCCCGAAGCTCTCAATGTCGCAACCACCGACCCACAGGCTCCTTCCCCACGGCCGCTCCCTCTCGCGCCTCCGCCCTCCTTCACACCACGTGATATCACGTTCCGAACCGTCCTAGTAACGGACCCGGAAAGCGGTTCGTACCAGGCCCCACCTCCCGCACTCACACAAAATACCGCCTCCACCCTATCGTGGCCGGTACCTCACCTCCGAACCTCTACCGGACACCAGCCACTACCTCACCCTGAACTCGTCCCATCCCGGACACCAGCCACTACCTCACCCCGACCCCTGCCGGACACCAGCCAATACCGTCCCCCGATACGCGTACCTTGCTTTTAAGCCCAATCTCTCACATGGTAACTCCTCTGGATACCAACCAGCCGGCCTCAGCAACTGCCCCGCCTCTCCCTTCCACCGGCGCGAAGCTGTTTCGCTGTGTTTTAGACACCGGCTTCCGGACACAAACATGGCCAACATGCTGTATGAAGTGTGCCATTCGTATCTGTCGGGGCTAATATGGACGCCGTTAATAGACAGGTTTAAAGATTCATTGAGCCGCAGGCTATAAACTGTGCATCACTCAATTTTAACTGCATGAGACCATTAGTAAATCGAGGGCTAAAAACTCTTGAACCAGATGTCTTGGTTGGCAAACTGAAGAATGCAAAATCATTCAACCGAAAGAACGTGCTGCATCATGCAATTAAATTATGGCTCATCTTTAACTGATTTTATCCACCTTTAGTACTTGACTGATGTTTTTGATAGTTCAAGGCTATCGCTCTAAGGTTTGAAATTTTCGATTAGCTACCGTGCACAACCTTGAGTAGGGGAGAATTCTAGAACTATCCCTTGTGTGAAATAGTCCAGTCATTAAAGGTCAAATCCAAACTTACCGTAGTTCTTACATATTTTTGCCATCAAATGCCAGAATGGTGTGGCTCAGTGGGTAGCACTGCTGCCTCACAGCACCAGGGACCTGGGTTCGATTTCACCCTCAGGTGATTGTGTGCAGTTTGCACATTCTTCTCATGTCTGTGTGGGTTTCCTCCTACGGTCCAAAGATGTGCAGGCTTAAGTGGATTGGCCATGTTAAATTGCCCGTAGTGTTCGAGGATGTGTAGATTAGGTAGGTTATGGGGGATGAGCCTGGGTGGGATGGTCTGAGGTTTGGTGTGGATTTGTTGGGCCATAGGGCCTGTTTCTACACTGTAGGGATTCTATGAATTTATAGAACATAAAATACTATCCAGTTCAGCTGTCCCCTGTGTAAGGGTGTAATCAAAATGGAATAAGTGAAATTGTTGAAGTTGAGCTCTGAGGTCTGTAACACTGCCGAAGCAGAGGGCTTACTTGTACAGTGGGTAACATGTCTGTCTTAGGCCGACTGCAGAACAGGTGGAATGTAACTTATTAACGTTGGCAGAAAAAGAAGGCAGAATTGTTTTTAAATGGTGAGAGGTTGGAAAGTGCTGTGCAAAAGGATCTGGGTGTCCTTTTCCTTGAGTCACTAAAATCTAGCATGCAGGTGCGCACATAATTATGGAGGCAAATTGTAGGGCAGTCTTTATTTCAAGCAAATTTATGTATAGAAGAAAAGATATCTTGCTGTACAGAACCTTTGTGAGACCTCACTTGGACTATGATATACCATTTTGGTCAATTTAACCAAGGAAATATATACTTACCATAAATGGAGTGCAACGAAGGTTTGCCAGATTAATCTTTGGAATAGTGGATTGCCTTATGAGAGATTGTGGAAACTGGGTCTATATTCTTGAGTTTCAAACAATATCTTTTTTCCTCATGTTAAATTCCATGACTAACTTTTTAACTTCTCTGAAATGTACTTTCCTTTCCTTAAAAATTCAAAATATCCTTCATTTCTAATTCTACTTACTATTCAATTTTTTTTCACCGGCAAACCAGTTCTCATTAACTCTACAGAACTGCTAGATGTTTTCCTTTGCCCTTCTTCCAGTTTCAAATGTCGTGCTACTGTCTCAAATACTTGTGCTTTTCCAGCCCTTGCTTTTAATTTTAAGTTCAAATTGTCCACCCATTCTAATAACCTTGACTTGGAAGATTTATTCCTGGGAGATTAGAAAAAGTAACCATCTTCAGACAAGTCTAACCAAATGCCTATGTTATTTTGACATAGTGCACAAGAAACTGGTATTTCCTTTCATCCTTTGTATTGCTACCCACTTCCAGTTGAACATTATCTGCACTGGATATCACAGACAAACTCCTACTTTTATGTTATGACAGAGAGGGGAGGAGTGCACTGTCATTCTTGTTTCACTACTCCACCAGTCACAACATAAAATAAAAATACTTAACCAAATTCCCAAAATGGCTAATGTTATCCTTTCTCTATTTTGGACTTTGAACAATAAGACCCATCGAATAGACTAAAACAGTTGCAGATGCTGGAGATCTAAAGCAAGTGTAAACAGAAGTTGCTGGAGAAACTCTGGCAACATCTGTGGAGAGAAACAGAGTAAACATTTGGAGTCCAGTGATCCTTCTTCAGAACAAGAAGCAGCTGGTAAAAGGTGGCATTTATGCCTCACTCAGTGGGATACTACCATCAGACTCCACATCTAAAGGATCAAGAGCTGCCACTTTTGCCTATTCTGGAAGGATGCCACCACCAGACACATATTCCCCTCCCCTCGTTGGTCAACATCCTGCAGGGACCACCCGCTCTGGGACACGTCGGTCCACTCCTCAGCATCTCCCCACACCTTCCCATGCAATCCTATGCCAACTTTTATGTTTCATGCCTATGCAGTGCTCTGGCAAAGTTCAGCACAAACTGAAAGAACAACACCATCTTCTGTTCGGTACCTTAGCCTTCAGGATTCAACATCAAATTTAACAATTTCAGACTATGAACACTTCCTTCCTTCTTTATTACCTACCCATGCAACCGCAGATTTATTTCCAGCACAGCTAACTCATTTTCATCTACTCATAGTCCACATTATCACTTACCTACCTTCTCATCTTCCCTGGCTTACTATCAACAATCCCTTTCTCTGCCCACCCTTTATTCTCTCTCTCACTGGGCTCTATCTCTACTCATTTGGTCATTCCTTCCCCCAGCCCTGTAATCATCATAAATAACACCTTTTCCTAGCTGCTTCTATTTCTGAAGGAGGGTCACTGGACTCTAAATGTTAGCTCTGTTTTCTCTTCACAGATGCTGCCAGGTCTGGTGAGTTTCCTTGTTTCTGTTTGTTAATTATCTTAAAAACAAATTCAGTGATGATACAGAATTGGTTAACACTTACAATTCGTAACATGAAAATACAAATGTTACCCCTCCAAATCACCCAAATCACACACACACACACCTACACTTCAGATAATGGGGGAAATATGTTTCTTTCTCCAGTGCTCCACATTAAAAAAAACTTTCTGGACAATGGTGGTTATTCTTGAAGCCAAATGGATAAGGCATGGATGTTCCAACGTCTGTGATTAAATCACTATTCATGCATAGTTGGCTCTTGGGTCTTGGCAGGCACAGCTTGCTCAGGAAATAAAATATTGAGAAGTTTTAGTCTCTTCCAGAAGAACTATCAGGCTGCACATTAAATTCAGCACTGTTCAGAAACAGGAGACAAAAGGTAGCATTTTCTGGAGTAGGCTTTCTTCAACGGAAAAGTCCCAAAACAAACTCAAAACCCTAAACACTTCAAACAGAACAACCACAGAATCCAATTGTGAAAGTCAGATATTTCCCTGAAGTGAATTCATGCGATTATCTGAAGAAACATGATTTCCAAGAATATGAATTTAAAAAAGAAGTTTCAATGTCTCAAAGGCTTTCTAGATATTTTGGCAAACCGACTCGAGATATTCACAGATAATGAAGTAAATGCATTTTTTCCACAATCCTTTCAAACTCCAATCTTCAATGAAATATGAAGTGGCTTCATTACAAGATGTAAAATTAACAATTAATTATCATTAATATGTCATATTTCCATATTGTAATGTCAACTGATTTCCCCCTCTCATCTCATCTGCTGTACCGAATCCGTCCTACTGCCATTTGTTATCTCTTGATTTGACAATGTCAGTTCACTCCTGACAACTGTCCAATTTATTACCCTCTGTAGACCTAAGATCAACTTAATGCTCTCCTCGTAACTGAGTGACATCAAGCCTTGTTTATCTCTGACTCCTCTACTCTGATTTATATCAGCTTCCAATTAAATATTTTGATTTTAAAATTCTCATTTTTATTTTTAAATCCCTTCAAGGCAGGTGCAGGGACGGAAATCTTTGTCCCTGGAGGTCCTCCAAGTCCCAGCCACTTAGCTGAGCACAGTGGCCACACTCCAAACCTCAGCACAACAGACCTCCTTGAGTCCAGATTATTGGCCCTTGACGTAGCCCCCTCCTTTGTCCTGGGCCGTGCTCCAAGCACTCAATTTTCCTTATCGCTGTAATCTCATGCAGCCCACAGACCTGAGATATCTGCCCTCATTCAATTCTGAAGTCTTGAGCATCCCAAAGTTTAATCATACCCTATTTGTGACTGTATCATCAGCTGCCTAGATTCTAAGCTTTGGAATTTCCTTTTCATACCTTTCCTTCTAGTTCCCTCACTTTCAATCTTTAAAAACAAGCTGACTTTTTTGACCAGATTTCTAGTGATTTGACCTAATATCTTATTATTTGGCTAAGTGTCATATTTTGTTTTATAATGACCCTGAGAAGGGACTTGAGGTGTTATATTACTGAAGGAATGCTATAAAAATGTTATTTCTGTAATAAGTGTTTGCAAAAGAAAATTCCAAGTTTCTTCAAGAAGTTTTCCTAACTTCAATCTTGAAACATCAGTGGCTCATTGGTTAGCACTGCTGCCTCACAGCGCTAAGGATACGCGTTCAATTCCAGCCTCAGGTGACTGTCTGTGTGGAGTTTGAACATTCTCCTTGTGACTGTGTTGGTTTTCTCTGGGTGCTCCAGTTTCCTCCCACAGCCAAAAGACATGCGCGTTAGGTGGATTGGCCATGCTAAATTGCCCAAAGTGTCTAAGGCTGTGCAGGCTAGTGGATTAGCCATGGGAAATGCAAGGTTACAGGGATAGAGTAGGGGTGGGGGTGGATCTGGATGTGATGCTCTTCGGAGGTTCAGTGCAGACGTGATGGGCCAAATGGCTGTTTCCACAATGTAGGGATTCTATGATTCAGTGTGGCTTCAATTTTTAGACTCTGTTTCCTTGTCCTAAACTCCCCAACTAGCAACATTAATTTATATATTTACCCACAAATTCCCCTGAATATATCAAAAGTTTTGGTGAAATCACCCCATAGCCTTCTAAACTACAGGGAGTACAACCCTAGTTTGTGCAATTTCTCCTCGTAATTGAACTAATGCAGTGCAGTATGTGGTAAATTTAATTCATTCAAAGCTAATCTGTTCTTCCTAAAAATTGGTGCTGAGAATTGAACACATTTTCCAGGTGTCCTCTATAACTTATGTTTTGTATTATGATGTAAAGTATCTGATTGTAAACAAGTTTTGGAGTTTGGATTTTAAAATAGTGACTACAGTTATCCTAGTTTTGGTTTGATGCAGATGGTGATATATTACCAGCTTTTCTAAGTAAAGTTATGTGAATCATAAGTTAACAACTATCCAGAACATCTTAAATGTAGTTAAACCTGTATTTTAAGCAAGCATCTTTCATTGCTTGCTCATGCTTCATTGTTGACAAGTCAAAATCCTGGAAGATCCTTCTTACCCTCACTGTGGGTGTCCCTACACCCAAGGGCTAAACAGGTTCAAGAAGATAGCTCACCACCACATTTTCCAGGTCAAGTATGGATGGCCATTAAATGATGGTCCAGCCAGCGATGTCCAAATTCTTTGAACAAATTCAACAACTATACAACTTTTTTTGCATGCAAACCTGCAATAGCAGGTGGTGACAATAAGAGAAAGTGCTGAGAGGGGGAGCTCAAGGAGTTATGCCAGGACCTCCAGCAGTAGGTAGCAACAGTGAAGCAAGACAGCTGGAGGAATTCAACAGTCCCTTTTTGGGGAAATCAAAGGTGTGTTCTGGAAAAGAGGTCTCATGGGAAGGAGGAGCAGACAGACAAAAGGTTTCTTTATCAAAAGTAAACCTCAGGTTTCATGCCATCTAAATACTGCAAATACTTACTTCATTAACCCTACTCTCCCTTCATGTTTGTAATGACTGATGCCAGTCAAACAAAGAATCCCTGATTCACGGTCTTTGGGTCATCACTCTGTTCTAACCTCATGTGAAACTTTTGTCGTAGTCAGCAGAACTCCACAGCACCAGCATCAGATCATGGTGGATGAAGTTTAAAGGCTGGCCAGCCAAGGTGGAGTGGATGGTGGAGGAGTTGAAACTGGTAATGTCTATGAGGAAAGCTGAAGCTACTCCAGGATTACTGAGGACTTAGGTATTGGCACAGGGTATCATATCTTTAGGCGAAAACCAGGTATGATATAATGTGTTCAGAGATAGTGGGAACTGCCGATGCTGGAGAATCTGAGATAACAAGGTGTAGAGCTGGATGAACACAGCAGGCCAAGCAGCATCAGAGGAGCAGGAAAGCTGAC
>NC_063344.1:26759163-26801591 GCF_021869965.1 Rhincodon typus
CTTAGAAATCCTTGCAAGGCAATGTAGTAGCAAGACTCAATTTTAGGTTAGATTGGGAGCAATAGGTTTGTAGTAGCATTTCTGAACCAGTTGATTTGAAAAATAGGTGAAATATAAAAAAACACAAACAATATTTTGAGGCTGTTGCTTTTTATTGAAAATCAGTTTGTACTTTATGCCAATAAAATTTAAGCAGTACTCCATTGTGCCATGATATTGTGTAGTAGTAAATCCTATACAAATGTGGATATTTATTGATGCTTACTTAGATGTTTAATTAGTCTTCACATTGCATTGCCTTCAGATGTTGAAACAGGAGTAAGTTATTCATAACTTTTAACCTATTCTGATGTAATTAAATAATAGCGGGTCTGTACCTCTTCCAATTATCACTAAAACTGCATATTCAAAAGTCATGTAGATTTTTACCTCAAACTCAATCGTCACATTGGGTGATCACACTGCAAAGAAATATCCAGTTTAAGAGCAAGCAAGAAATTTTACACAGTATTTCAACCTGCAACTAGTTCCCAGAGGTGTGCCAGTGGTTGTTTGAAGCTTTTTTTTTACCCCTTTCTGAACTGTACATGACTTGTTGTTTTTTAATTTGAGATTCTTTCAAGTCATCTTATAGCTGTTTTGAATATGACAGAGAACATCAGGTTTGAGAGAAACTTTGTTCTCTGACCAACTCTCAGATGGTTTAGAGATGTTCTATTGTTTTCAATTGAGAGGCCCAAAGGTGAGTGTTAACCAACACATTTTGTTATAATAACAGCACTGAAATAGTAATGACCAAAAGTTCAGTCACATTTCTCATGTCTTTATAAGTTTCCAGTTGAGCAAGGTTTCAGTGATCCTTGATGGCAGGTTATAAATCAAATGGCATTTGTGTTTAGAAATTTTATGTTCTGGAGTATTCTGTAATCACGATTGTTCCTTACCTGGGAACATTAGTAGTTTATTACATTTTTTGGTACATCACAAGTTGTGGTGAATCCCAGCCTCCAATTGACGCTTCTATGTATGCATAATTTTCAACAGGATTCTTTGCTTAATGATTGGGAGTTGTTTCCTTTAGTGTTTTGAGTTGTTGAACTATGATGTGGTGCAACTACAATGCACTAGCAAGGGAATAATTCTGTTACTTGAAGGTGGGAGCAAGTTTCCCTCAAACTTTCTGGGAGGTCCAAGAATTATGTTAGTACAAGAAACTTTGATCATAAACTCAGTGATGTGATATGATAAAACAAGGTGCAGGGCTGGATGAACACAGCAGGCCAAGCAGCATCATAGGAGCAGAAAGGCTGACGTTTCGGGCCTAGACCCTTCATCAGAAAAGGGGGAGGGGAGGGGGGTTCTGAAATAAATAGGGAGAGAGTGGGAGGCGGATAGAAGATGGATAGAGGAGAGGATAGGTGGAGAGGAAACAAACAGGCCAAAGAGGCGGGGATGGGGCCAGTAAAGGCGAGTGTAGGTGGGGAGTTAGGGAGGGGACAGGTCAGTCCAGGGAGGACGGACAGGTCAAGGGGGCGGGATGAGGTTAGTCGGTATGAGATGGGGGTGCGGCTTGAGGTGGGAGGAGGGGATAGGTGGGAGGAAGAACAGGATAGGGAGGCGGGGACGAGCTGGACTGGTCTTGGGATGCAGTAGGGGGAGGGGAGATTTTGAAGCTTGTGAAATCCACATTGATACCGTTGGGCTGCAGGGTTCCGATGATTGTGCTTTTGCTGATATTTACAAGGATAGAACAGACTCCAGTGCAGAAACTTCTGTTTTAAAAAGTCCCATCTCAACTGTGGGTAGAAGTTTTCAGATGTTCTCGATCAACAAATGTTGAAGTATAAATCTGTAAAATATTTTACATTTCTATTGCTCATCATCTGGATCTGGAGAACAAGTTTTTTGGCTTTGACAAAAATTTGCATGGAATTATTTCTGTTTTCCCAATTTTTTTCTTCCATTTTCCTGAAGGTACTGATTTTTGTGGAAATGACTCCTCTTGCATCAGCGCATGCCCCCTAAGATGCCATTCGTCTTATGCAAAATTTAATTTTGAGCATTTCCCTGGCTACTTTAGTTTCGGGTGGTACCACAGCTAAACCTGATGCTCTCCTCACTTGACAATCACTGTTGTATTTCAAGTTGGTACAGGAGCCTCAGTAGATTGTCTCTCTCCCCTTGCCAGTTCGAAACAGAGGAGTTGTTTGTGGTATCCCCTCTGATGCTGTGATAGATACTTGATTTTAAGACAGCTGCTGTTACTTAGTTGGTGTTTTCAAAATAGTTCTTTTCATTGAATACAATGGACTTTCAAAGCATCCTTTGACTTTATGTTATGGTACAACAGATGATATAATTAAACTGAATAAACAACAGCGGAATGTAAAGAAACCTCTGCCACTGAAGGGAAAACGGGCGTTAAATGGATCTCTCCAATTCAAAATGCAACAGAAGAGATCAAGCAGTTGGAGTGGAATTCCACAGCGATTTGGTAAGTTTAGAACTTTCTGGACTGAACGGGAACTTCATAGTATGTTTTGTCATGAACAAATGTCTCACTGATTGGTACTACATCCACAAGCATCCACTCCCTCCACCATCAATGCTCAGTAGCAGCAGTGTGTACTATCTACCATGATGCACTGCAGAAATTACCAAAGATCCTCAGCGATTACCTTCCAGACCCTCGACCACTTCCATTTAGAAGGACAAGGGCAGCACATACATGGGAACACCACCGCCTCCAAGTTCCCCTCCAAGCTGCTTACCATCCCGATTTGGAAATATGTCACCGTTCCTTCACTGTTACTGGATCAAAATCCTGGAATTCCCTCCCTTATTGCATTGTGGGCAGCCCACAGCAGGTGGACTGTAGCGGTCCAAGAAGACAGTTCACCACCACCTTCTCAAGTGCAACTAGGAGCAGGTAATAAATGCTGGCCAGCAATGCCCAAGTCCCACAAATGAATTTAAAAAAGTAAGCCGAGAATTCCCTGGAATGCTGGAGCCTATGTGCGTTAAGCACAGTTGGACACTTGGTCATTTATTCTGTCAAAGTTGAAGCTTGTATAATTTTTAAAAAACAATTATGTCTGGATTCATCTTGTTTTCCTTGCATGTAATCTCTTCGTATCAATACTCTTTTTAATACATCGATGGAAAAAATGAAAATGCATTTTAAACAGAACCCTTGAGTGAAATAAAAGAATTATGATGTCATCTTGTTCAGGTTGGCTAACTCGTTTGGCGTGTGTTTAATCTCCATACGGGCTATAATGACTTATGGAGGCCTGCCTACTTGGCTTGCCCCAGATTTATGTGGATTGTTGCCCCTCGAGCTGTATGAGCAGTCCTTGTGGACTATGATTAATTATCAAAAAGTTCCCTTCTAAAACCCTTCTTCAGAGTTCATGCCTGTAACTTAACTGCCTATTAAAAATAATTCCAGGTTTACTCTTAGCTTAGTGGTTTTTTTGCTTATATTTGCCAGCGTGGATGCCACAGTTTTAAAGTTTACCAGTTAGCTTTGAGCGAAAGGAGGTTTAAAAAAAGCAAACCTGTCCTGCCCATGACCATTTTTCACTGCTGGAAGGTGCATACTTGGATGTTAGTTGACCTTAGCATTACAGTCGACAGGAATTCTTCAGATGGATAAATAGGCTGTGGAAGCTACTAAGTCTTTGGTTTTGTAGGACTATGTTTAGAATATGTTGAAACGTTCCTGCCGTTCATCCAACTGGTATTATAGTATGAGTTGAATACGTGGGGAGGATGAAGAAAATTTGTGTTTGACAGGGGTGAATCTGGATTAGTTAATAATTCAAAGCGAATTTTAGGCTAGAGGCTTTGAGACATTTCTTGAGTTTCATTTGACTTATGAAGGCACTCGGTGTGGAGGGAATAAAAAAGAAGTCTGTTAGAAGAAGGGTATTATTGCATTCTTAAGCATTAACACTGCATATTCTACAGATGTTGACAGACATGCTGAGTTTTTCCAACACTTTGTTTTTATTTCAAATCTCCAGCAGCCACACTATATTGTGTTTTCATCTGATTGAGGTGAGATTGGTTTACGAGTGTCGTGATTGAATTTGCTGTAACACTGGAATACTGTGTTGTTTTGGGTTTTTTTTAAGTTTTGAGATTAGCGTGGGTGACAAGCTTTTACATGACAACCAGGGGCATTTGGGGAGAAATCTATTAGTTGGGCTGGTCATGTCTTCCATAGTAACCTTGTTCTTAAAAGATTATTAGTAAACTACAACTCACTTTCAGGAAATATTATGTGACCAAGCTGACTGGGAACTGAGTGATTTTAAAAAAAGCAATGGATGAACAAGAAGTTATTTGTAGTTGATTAGATTACTATGTATGTGTGGTTTTGTATTCAAACAGTTTGATTTGGAACAAGCTGGCTGCAGGGAATTAATTTTAGTTTCTGTGTGCGAGCCAAAAGCATTTGAAAATCTTGATAATTGAAGGACTCAACTAAAATGCATAGGATTCTAGAATCTTACACGTAGAAAGGGAGGAAGACGGTGAGAGTTCCTAACTTCTTTACCCGAAGTTAAAGAACACGCCATAGTTTACAAAACACTTGAATTCTGACCAGAGGTGAATCGGTTTGGCGTATTAGCAATGTCTGTGTTGATCTGGCAGTCTGTGTGGCCATCTGCGGAGATTTTAAATATCAACCTTGCCAGAAGCAAGTGGAAGGCCCAAGAAATCTCAACCTATTGAATGAATCCTTGAAGCAATACACAGATCAAGTGGTTAATCTGACATAATTAAACATTTTAGGGGTGTAGGAGGAAATTTTGAATTGACAAGTTGCGTTTAGAATTTAAGTAATTGTGTTCAGTGTATTTTTAATTTATTTTATGTAACTGACTGTTTAAGATGGTGTTGTTATTAGTAGTCATGTTCTTTGTTTTCTTTTGTACAGTAAAATTCTTTTAGTTTAAATAGTGAGCTTTGTGACTGTATGCTTTTTGGTAAATAATTAGGTTTTTGGATGTCTAGAAAAGAAAAAAATTACTCGCCTCAACTGGAACCATAACATGACTTCGTCATTTTGGCATTTAAAGATTCTTTTTGTCTTGATGATCTTAGATTTACTTCTCAGTCTGCTATAGAATGGACAGGATTGATATAAATTCATTCATTGATTAAAATTAGTGCATGTGGTCATTAATTAGTTCTATTTACTTCGGTCCACAGCATTGAACAACAAACATTGAGTTCACATTGACCATTCCTGTTTAAGAAAACATCAAATGATGGGCTGTATGAGAAGTACATTCTCTGAAATTGAGGCATTCTGTTGTTCCTAAACCATCAGATCAGTGTATTATAGTCATACAGCATGGAAACAGACCTTTCGGTCCAACCAGTCTGTGCCAAACATAATTCCAAATTAAACTAGTCCCATGTGCCTGCTCCTGGCCCATATCCTTCCAAACTCCTCCTATTCATGTACTTATCTGTGTATCTTTTAAACATTGTAACTGTGCTTGCATCCACCTCTTCCTGAGGAAGTTCATTTCACACGTGAACAACCTTTTGTATAAAAACTTTGCCCCTCATGTCTTTTTTTTTAAAATCTTTCTCCTCTTACTTCAAAAATATGCCCCTAGTCTTGAAATCCTCCATTTTAGGGAAACAACACCGACCATTAACCCTATCTATACCCCTCATGATTTTATACACTTCCATAAGGTCACCTCTCAACCTCCTACACTCCAGTGAAAGAAGTCCCAGTCTATCCAGCCTTTCTTTGTAACTCAAACCTTCCATACTTGGCAACATCTTGGTAAATCTCTTCTGAACACTCTCTAGCCTAATAATATCCTTCCTATAACTGGATGACCAGAAATGGACACATTTCTACTCCAGCAGTCTTGTACAACCTCAACATGACTTCCCAACTCTTGCCACTGGGCAGCCAAGCGCTGCTGTTGATTACCTGATGTAGTCAGGACTCGCATCAGTGCAGATGCTGCTTCCTGACAGTAGACTTCAGCAAGCCGCAGTCTGCCTTCAAATGAAGGCGAGTGCATGGAAGAGAGCTTCCGAGTTGTGAAGCTGATTGTTCCGGACAGTGGACCTCAGAGAGACTCCCTCTGTGTTCTACTGAAGGCAAATATCCAGAACTGGCCAGCAGACCGCTGATGCTGATTGGCTGACGTGGCCAAGATTTGCATCAGGGCAGTCGCTGTTTCCAGAGAGTAGACTTCAGCAAGCTGCAAAAAAAAACATTGTAAATAATTTGGATGAAGGAGTAGAAGGGTGGATTAGTAAGTTCGCGGACGATAAGAAGGTGGGTCGAGTTGTGGATAATGCGGAGGGCTGTTCTAGGTTACAAAGGGACATTGATAGGATGCAGAGCAGGGCTGAGAAGTGGCAGATGGAGTTTAACCCTGAAAAGTGTGAGGTGATTCATTTTGGAAGGACAAACTTGAAAGCAGAATACAGGGTTAACGGAAAGATTCTTGACAGTGTGGAGGAGCAGAGGGATCTTGGGGTTCATGTCCACAGTTCCCTGAAAGCTGCCACCCAGGTGGATAGAGTTGTTAAGAAGGCGTATGGTGTGTTAGCTTTCATTAATAGAGGGATTTAGTTCAAGAGCTGTGAAGTTATGCTGCAGCTATACAAAAGCCTGGTTCGGCCACATCTGGAGTATTGTGTCCAATTCTGGTCGCCTCATTACAGGAAAGATGTGGAAGCGTTGGAAAAGATGCAGGGGAGATTTACCAGGACGTTGCCTGGAATGGAGGGAAGGCCTTACGAGGAAAGGTTGAGAGAGCTAGGGCTTTTCTCTTTAGAACAACGAAGGATGAGAGGTGACTTGATAGAGGTGTACAAAATGGTCAGAGGTATAGATAGAGTGGACCGTCGGAGACTTTTTCCTTGGGTGAAGTTAGCTATTACGAGGGGGCATTGTTTTAAAGTGAGTGGAGGTAGGTTCATTACTCAGAGAGTGGTAGGGACGTGGAATGCATTGCCGGAGAGGGTAGTGGAGTCGGCCTCATTAGGGGCATTTTAAGTGGCTATTAGATGGGCATATGGATGATAGTATAAGTTGGGGTGGAGGTTAGATAAACCTTAGGATTAGGATAAAAGTTCGGCACAACGTTGTGGCCTGAAGGACCTGTACTGTGCTGTACTGTTTGATGTTCTATGTTTTATGTTCTTCTACTCAAAGGTCTGAGCAACAAAAGCAAGCAAGCCAAACGCCTGTTTAACCACCCTGTCTATATGTGATGCAAACTTCAAAGAATTATGTACTTGAACCCCTAGGTCCCTCTTCACTGCCCAAGGCCTTACCTTTATTTGTAGAAGTCCTGCTCCTGTTGTAACAAAATGCAATACCTTGCATTTGTCCAAATTGAACTCCATCTGCCATTTCTCAACCTATTGACTCATTTGATCAAGATCCCTTTGTAATCTTAGAAAACCCTCTTCACTGTCTACCATCCCACCAATTTTGGTGTCATCCACAAACTTAGTAACCAAGCCTTCTACATTCTCATATAAATCATTTTATGTAAATGACAAACAAAAGAGGGCCCAGAACCGATCCGTGTGGAAGGCCGCTGGTGACGTGCTTCTCGTCCAAAAAGCAACCCTCTACCACCACCACACTGTCTCCTCCCGTTAGGCCAATTATGGATCCAATTGGCAAGCTCACCCTGAATCCCATGTGATCTAACTTTACTAATTAGTCCACCATGCGGAACCTTGTCAAAGTAGACAATGTCTACAGCTCTGCCCCCAGCAATCGCTTTGGTAACTTCTACAAAAAACTCAGTCAAGATTGTGAGACACAATTTTCCTGATACAAAACCATACTGACTATCCTTGATCAATTTCTGCCTCTCTAAATGTCCATGAATCCTATCTTTTACAATCGCCTCCAACCATTTACCTACAACCAAAGTCAGACTCGCAGGTCTATAATTCCCCAATTTCTCCTTACAACCTTTCTTAAAAAAAAGGCACAACATTAGCCATCCCCCGAGTCATCAGACATCTCACCTGTAGTTATAGATGATGCAAGTATTTCTGCAAGGGGCCTCACAATTTCCTCCCTTAGTTCTCACAGCGTTCTGGGATACATTAGATCAGGTCCCAAAGGTTTATCCTCCCTTGTATTCTCATGACCTCCAGAACTTCCTCTTCTGTAATGTGAACTGTTTTAAAAAACTGTTCAATATTTATCCTAAGAGGTCTTCACATGTCATATTTAACTGAGCATAATGATCAAAAATTCAATGTTTAAATAAGCAATTGTGTCATAAACCATTGCAGGAACAGCTGTAAATAGACAGGTACCTGTTGGAAAGAGGAGAGGTTCTGGTCCATGGCGGCGACGGTTTCATGGTGTAATAACTGGCCTGGCAGCAAGGAAGGCTTTAATGCTACGGAAGTGGATCAACCCATTAAACAGGGCAGCACCAAGTCGGAAGGTAAATTGTACAGGGATTCATTGGTTTGCATTTACTGTTTATGATCCATTCAGTTGTTGAGAACAATTATGTGTGCGATAAAATCTGAATATTTAAATGATTGTGATTGTGACTGAAACCAATCAATGTGAGTGGTAAACCAGATATTCCTACTTCCACCAGATGGTGGGTATTTACCTCTTTTAAAAAAAATTCAGAAGTATTATGGTGTTCTGCTTTGCTGCAAATCTGATCTTTAAATTGGCTTAGCCTGTTTTAAAACAAAGATGGTTTGCAATTCCTGATGAGCCAGTCATAGGAGATTCACTGCGTAAAGCGAGAAGAACCGTTGGTGTTTATTTTTTTCAGTAGCCACCTGGTTTGATCTCCATAATTTGGAATGACAGCAATTGAACAAAATGTCTTTGCACTAATTATTGCATTCAGTTACTAAGAGATGCAGTTGCCAATTGAGATGATCCTGTATAATTGAACGGGAATATTAAAGAAAAAGAGCTTGTTGCTGTCAAAAATTTAAATTTCGTATGTCACCTGTTTGTCTCCCTGCTGTAATACATACTAGATACTTTGTCTAGATGGTATCAGCAGACTGCACAACACGAGACATTCGAGTCAAAACTGATTCTTTCTTGCCCGTTTTTCACAATCTTTGCTTCCCAGCCACGGTAGTTGAAGAATGATTTGAGTGGGAACCCAGACTGATGTTGGTTCTGTTTTTGCCATGCCTTTTTTATGGGTGCTGATCCCAATTGTGGAATATTTAGTTTTTTTGCATTATTTTGATGGCACAGTGTTTAGAAGCAAGAATTACGTGTATAGATTCTACTCAATTTACGACGCAAGTTTCAATCAGTCCTTGGGCTTTTATTTGCTGGCTGTTAATATTGGTGTTTATTGCTCATCCTTAGCTGTCCTGAGAATGTTATGGGGCTTTTCTTAAGGTGAGTGGCCTATTGGGCTACTTCAAAGGGTAGTTAAATCAATCACATTGATGTGAGACCAAGGTGTCACATGCAGACCATATAGATTTAAATACGCCAGTTTCTGTTCCAAATGACTTGCTTTTATATGGAATTTTCACTACCTCAAAATGTTTTACTGTCAATTGGTGAACCAGTTCCCTTTTTATAAGCAGTAACGCAAAATCTGGATCACTAATCTAGTGGCATAATCATTGCATTACTGTATACAATAGTAATTTGCGGTACTTAAATAAACTGGTGTAAAAAGAGAACTAAATATAAAATCAGATAGGAAGTAGCTGCGAGTTATCAATGTAAAGATCAACTAATTTCATATTAAGCATTCTTAAAAGATACGTTTTAGTCTAACGATAAGGTCAAATTGTTAAACTAACAGATACACGCAAGTTAAAATTAAATCAATCACAATATGAAGCAAATGTACATTTGGAGACCCATTCAAACTTTTGTAAATTGATACATTTTGGTGTGAGGTTTGATTTTATAAGAAATCTGATTTCATCTCTCTCCTCCCTTCCCACTTCCAATCCTCTCCTCCAGGCTGTCTGTATTTGGTGTTGATTTCTTCTAAATGATTTCAGCAGGCTGGACAGAGATCAAGAGCTCCGCTCCAGAGCACCATGTCAGTGCTGAGACGGAATGAAGAACAGTGGAGATGCATGCCAACGCTGAAGCATTCAATCCAGCTGAAGAGCAGGTGAGGAGACTATTAAGTGTCAAGTTTAGGATGGTGAGTGTAGGGGGGCACTGTTTAATAGTGGAGCATAAAGGCTAAAGTAATTCCAGCACGTTGGGACCACAAATGTTACTGTAACTAAGGGAGATTCAGACAAACCATGAAAACTACCCGAAATAATTACATTTCGTTAGGACTAAAGCAAACACGATTTAGATTCGTCATTCTCTAAGGTTATGTCCGTGCAATTATAATCTTTCATACCATATGATTTTCAGGAACCCAGTACAAACCAATTCCTTCAGGACTCCAGCAAAGATACAGCAAAACAAAGAAGTGCGACAAGCTACATTTCTTTTCAGAAGAGGCCTAAAGGTATGGAAAAGTTCACCTGAAAGAAATAGCTCAACATCTCCATTTCAGAAAATCTATTTTTGTTCACTAAGCATATTATGAATATACATTGATAACAGAGACAATAACAGCTATAACTTTAAGAGGTTATTTTGTCCTGGTTTCTTTTAAGAGCAAAATTGAACAAGAGGTGCAGAGCTTGACTAGGTAATACCACTTGAGTAAACAGCTTGGGAGGCCTTGGGTTTTTTGAATGGGTGTGGCCAGCTCTCTCAGGTTGGGAATTCTGGTTTTGAGTTTTCAGTAGCATCAAAACTGGAGTTGGAAGCTTCAGTACATATCTCCTGGCTGCTACTCTCTCTGAATTTTCTCTTGATGTTTTAATCCTGGTTTGGAGAACTGTATGTGAGAATCTGTGTCTGAATTTTCCTATTTTTGTCAAGGAATGTGTTTATGGGATGTTGCTATATTGGAATAGATAATTAGTAATCGTTACTGTATATATTATTCTATTAAGTTTTCCAATAGAGTTGTTATTCTAAGTTCTTCATTGGTTGCATTTTAACTAGAGTGTTGAAATAAATTGTGTTTTGCTTAATGTTGAGTAGTTTGACCGGTCATATTGCATCTGGAATAGACACTTCACGTTTGCCTTGAAGATAAGAAAAAGTTAGGGTCAAGGCTATCTTTTTAAGATATTTTGACAGGTGATGATCTGGTCCATAACACTGTGGAGGTTCAATTTTTAGGCAGTCTTATGAAAATAATATTGTAAGATACATCCAATATCATTAAGTGAAGAATGACAGTTTTTGTCCTGTCAACTTCAGAGTTTGTCTTCCTCAGGTGATGCATTCTCTCTCTTGCCTATGTTACTTGGAGTCATAGAGCTGTACAGCATGGAAACAGTTCCTTTGGTTCAACTTGTCCATGCCGACCAGATATTCGAAATTAATCTAGTCCCATTTGCCAGCATTTGACCCATATCCCCCTCGACCATTCCTATTCATATACCCATCCAGATGCTTTTGAAATGTTGTAATTGTGCCAGACTCCTCCACTTTGTGGCAGCTCATTTCATATACGCATCACCCTCTGTGTGTAAAAGTTGCCCCTTAGATCCCTTTTAAATCTTTCCCCTGTCACCTTAACCTACGCCCTCTAGTTCTGCACTCCCGCACCCTGGGAAAAAGACCATGTCTATTCACCCGATGAATGCCCATCATAATTTTGTAATCCTGTATAAGATCACCCCTTGGCCTCCCACACTCCAGGGAAAATAGCCCCAGCCTATTCAGTGTATCCCTACAGCTCAAACCCTCCAACCCTGCCAACATCCTCGTAAATCTTTTCTGAACCCTTTCAAATTTCACAACATCCTTTCTATCACAGGGAGACCAGAATTGCATGCAGTATTACAAAAATGGCCTAACCAATGTCCTGTACAGCCACAACATGACCTCCAAACTCCTACACTCAGTGCACTGATCAATAAAGGCAAGCACGTCAGACACCTTCACTATCCTATCTGTCTGTGACTCCACTTTCACGGAACTATGAACCTGCACTCCAAGGTCTCTTTGTTCAGCAACACTCCCCTGGACCTTACAATTAATTGTATAAGTCCTGCCCTGATTTGCCTTTTTAAATTGAACTCCATCTGCTGTCCATTGGCCCATCTGATTAAGATCATATTGTGCTCTGACGTAACCTTCTTTGCTGTCCACTGCACCTCCAAGTTTGCTATCATCTGCAAATTCACTAACCATACCTCCTATGTTCACATCCAAATCATTTATATAATTGATGAAAGGCAGTGAACTGAGCACTGATCCTTGTGGCACACCGCTGGTCACCGGCCTCCAGTCTGGAAAGGAACCCTTCACCACCACCCTCTGTATTCTACCTTCGAGCCAGTTCTGTATCCAAATGACTATTTCTCCCTGTATTTCTTAAAAGAAAGTCGTACATAAAAATTTGATTTCTTCCCCCAAAGGTAGTTAGATAAAATTTTTGATTAACCTGTTGTCCAGCTCGTGTGCTTCCTCAGTTTCCTCTGCAGTAAAAAGACCAGTGTTTTGGTGATGCACTTGTGTAGAATGCTTGTTCCAGAATGTGTGGAATGCACTGGATGCTACCGGTGACTTAGATGACCATGTAACAATCCCTGCACTAGCTGCAGAAATTGGAGTGCCAGGTTTTGGCGCTTGAGTAGCGGTTGGAGTCAGTGATTTATCCACAAGGGTAAGTGCTACATGGAAAGAGAAGTTGTCACACCCGTAGTCTAGAAGCATGGGAGGGAGAAGTGGAATAGGTGATTGTCAGGCTATCTAAGAAAATGAGGAAGATAGTGCAGGAGTCCCCTGAGATTATGTTGGCTAATTGATTTTGCGTTTTGGAACTTGTAAAGGCATCAATTCCTCTGAGGAGTGCAGTCAGAATTTTGTGGCATTGAAGACATAAAAGATCTCCTAGAAATAGAGACGTTTGAAGCTGAGGAACTAAAATAAATCAGGATTAGTTAAGTGGCAGTACTTGGAAAGTTAACTGGGCTGAAGGTTGATAGATTAAAAAAACTGCAGATGCTGGAATCCAAGGTAGACAAACAGGAGGCTGGAAGAACACAGCAGGCCAGGCAGCATCTGGAGGAAAGAAACAGTCAACGTTTCGGGTATTACCCTCCTTCGAGATTGTTAAATCCTGTAGACCAGGTGCGCTTCATCCCAGCATGTTAAAAGGGTGGCTAGATAGTTGATGTTTTTAAAATTCTGTAGGTTGTGAAAAAGTTCCTGTGGACGGGAAAGTAGCAAATATAACCCTGCTGTTTGTGGGGATGGGCTTGAATTGGGTGAGGGGGAAGGTAGAGTGGACAACAACTAGTGTCAGTACTAGGAAAAATGTTACAAGTGAT
The DNA here is from genome assembly GCF_021869965.1 of Rhincodon typus. Lineage (NCBI taxonomy): Eukaryota > Metazoa > Chordata > Chondrichthyes > Orectolobiformes > Rhincodontidae > Rhincodon > Rhincodon typus. The sequence continues at coordinate 26,772,559 of NC_063344.1, forward strand.
TATAATGGATCTGATAACTGGACATTCTGAAAAGAATAGTAAAATTGGGCAGAATCAGCATGAGTTTGAGAAGGAAATTATGTTTGCCAAATGTGTTGGGAGTTTTTTTTTGAGGGTGTTACTTGGACCATAGAAAAAGAATCACTGGCTGTGGTCTATTGGATTTTTCTGAAGGCTTTTGATAAGGTCTCGCACAGGAAGTTGATAAAATTAGCGCACATCGAATTGGGGAAAATATCTTCGAATGGATTGAGAATTTGTTAGCAGATAGAAAGCAGTATGTGGGAATAAACAGATCATTGTCAGGATGACAGGTTGTCATGAGCAAGTTGCTGTAAGGATCAGTGTACATTCGTAGCTGTTCACAAACTGTTCACAATGATTTGGGATCGGTTACGTATTATAATCTTCCAAATTTGCTCATAATGCGAGTTTGAGTGAGAACCTAATTTGTGAGGATGATGCAAGGAAGCTTCAAGAGGACCTGGACAGGCCAAGTGAATCGACTTCACACTTGTCCCAATAACAATGTTTAAGTTATTCAATTTAATATAAGGAAAAAACAAGCTAAATATTTCTTAGATGGTGAGAGGTTGGGAAGTGTGGATATTCCAAGGGATCTGAGTGTCCCTGCTTGTGAGTAACTAAAGGTTAGTAAAAACCGAAAGAACTGTGGATGCTGTAAATTAGGAATGAAAACAGAAGTTGCTGGAGAAGCTCAGCAGGTCTGGCAGCATCTGTGAAGAGAAATCAGAGTTAACGTTTCGGTTCCTGAGGAAGTGTTACCGGACCTGAAACGTTAACTCTGATTTCTCTTCACAGATGCTGTCAGACCTGCTGAGCTTTTCCAGCAACTTCTACCGTAGTTTAGAATGCAGGTGCAACAAGCAGTTCGGAAAGTAAATGGTGCGTCAGCCTTTTTTTTTGCAAGGGTGTTTGAGTATAGGAGTAAAGATGTTTTACTGTGGCTGTATAGAGCCTTGATGAGACCTCATCTGGAATATTATGTACTCCTTTACTCCCCTTTATTAAAGAAGGAAGTGCAGTGGAGGTTCACCAGGTTACTCCATGGACTGGTAGGATATTCTTATGGGGACACATTGAGCAGACTTGATCTATACTCGTTCAAGTTTTGTAGAATGAGGGGTGACTCTTGGAAGATGTTTGCCCTTGTGGATGAATCTCAAGCCAGGGGAGATAATATCAGGATGATGGGTAGCTCATCTAAAACTGGAATGAGGAGGAATTTCTTCACTGAGAAGGTGGTGAATCTTTGGAGCTATCTATTCCAGAGAGCTGTGAAAGCTCAATCACTGAGTATGTTCAAGACAGAAATTATTGGATTGCTGGAGACTAATTACATCAACGGATACGGAAATAGTGTGGGAAAGGGGCATTGAGGAAGATGATCAACCATGATTTAATTGAATAGCACAGCAGGCTTAATAGGCTGCATGAGGCCAAGTCATTGAGTGTATGTAAGCCACAGATAGGTTCTCGATTCATTAGGGGATCGAGGGTTATGGGGAGAAGTCAGAAGGGGGTTGAGAAACACATCAGCCATGATCAACTTGTGGAGCAGACATGATGGGCTGAATGGCCTAATTCTGCTCCACAATATTTTATGGTCTTTTATCTTATGGTCTACTTCTGTTCCTATGTTGTATTCATACATTTGTAATATGAATCTTTGAAACTAAATGAATTTGCTTTGAATGTCAGTTTCAAAATGAAAATCCCCAAGGGTGTGACCTTTTTTGAAAACTGTTCTTTTATTAATTTGAATAACTTTTGTATGTCCATTTACTTGATGTAACATTCAGGTTTCTGGTGGTTGCTGCTGTGTTTGGATTTTTCATTTCACTCCTTCCTCGCCTGAATATTTTTCATCCTTTCTTGATGGTGTTGATGCATGGGAGTACAATGCCAAAAACATGAGAATATCCTTTTATATTTTGCCCAAATAGTTGTTCTGGTGGTGGAAACTTGAATTTAGAATCATATAAGAAGAATCATATGATCCCTACCAGATGGAAAGAAGCCATGCAGCCCATCAAGTCAAAACAGACCCTCCAAAGAGCATCCCTTCGAGACACGCTCTCAATCTATCCCTGTAACCTTACATTTACCATGGCTAATCCTCCTAAACTACACATCCCTGGACACTTCAGTGTAGCCAATCCACCTAATCTGCGCATCTTTGGACTGTGGGAGGAAACCAGAGCATCCAGAAGAAACTCATGCAGACACAGAGAATGTGTAAACTCCACACAAACAGTCATTCAAGAGTGGAATTGAACCTGGGTCCCTGGTGCTGTGAGGCAGCAGTGCTAACCACTGAGTTACCATGCATCAATGACCAAAGGTATTTTAGTTAATCCATTTCAGTTTGGAAGCAATACTGAATAGTGATTAGGAGTGTGAATTCTGACGAAGCTTCTCCCCGTTTTCTGGGCATACTGGGCCTTTTGCCTACTTGAAGACACAATTTTTTTTTTGTTGTTGAATCTCATCCTCTACACTTTGTACTAAATCTGACATGTGGGCATTGTTTTTCTTTGGCTTTGTTTATTATATACCTGCACTCACTGCAAAGTTCATAAATTTGAATAAGTCTTCATATGACTGAACGTTGTGATGGGCAGGTTGCAACTGTTGCTCAATTCTACTTGGTGGAGACTGGATCTGTTTTAACCTGCTAGGCAACTTTAGAGGACAGTAAGAGTCAAACAATGTTGACTATTACGGATCAAATCTAGTGGGTCAATATAGGTTCTGTTTTTTGAAGATCATGAGCGAAACTGTGGATTTGTACAGCAATTTAACTATTCTCCACTTTCTTCATCATGTTCTTTCATTAGATTAATTAAGCTCAATTTTATAGCCTGTTAATAGGGTTCAAGCAGTACTAATCCTGTTTAGTGCAAATTCAGAAAGTAGTACATTTTCCACAAACATTGAGTTTTTGTTCACTGTAGACCACTTGAGCAGAAAATTGACTTTTGTTTTGGAAGCGTAAATACAGTTAAGCATTGCTCACAGTTTTGTAAGATTAAGATTTTATAAAAATGCACAAAATTCCCTCATTTATCTTTATCCTTTTATACTCGGGTTGATAGAAAGCATGGAAGAGGTGTCTGTACTTATCAAGGATTATTTATTACAAGTAAACAGTTGTTCACTTACAGCTAGAATCTGTGAACTTCTGACAAATGACCCCACTGGTTAAAACTTTAACCCCCTTAAACTCTCCCTACACACCCATTTCAAAATGGGTTTTATGGGTGCAGGGAAAGACTGGGAATGTAGGTCAAGCTCCCTGCCCCCATGGTTTACTTGATGATCCCTTTGGTTTGCCAAATATTTCTGCTCCTCGATTTCTGTCTTCTCTAGGTATTTTCACTTTCTTGCAGGAGGGATATAGTGACAGTTTCAGAACTTAAAAAGCATCTAGCATCTTACTGCTTACAGCTACTGGTGAGAGAAAATAAACTGGCTTTCTTCGGGCATTAGATTTTTTTTTAAACTATCGAGAGCATCTCCCTTTCTCGAGAACTGAAGCCTTCTTACCCTGGTGCTCACACATAGTTGATGGTAAGCAGAATGCCTTTATCACCAACAACTGGTCATTCCACAGACCAGTGAACTACTTGTTGCAGGCTGAATTGCCCTTCCTGCACACTGCCTGATGCCAGCTTGTCTACAGTAACATCCCCCACTTGAACAAACAGCAGTGTAAATAGCACTTGCAAGTATCAGTTACCTGCTTTTAAGAAGTGCAGGAATCCCTTTCACCATCCTCTTGTTTTCAAAACAGTCTTTTTCCCATTTCAGTATATATTTAAAAATACAGAAAAATAAAAAGATAAATCTTTACACTGTCATTTTCCAGCTCCTTTCAGCTCCGAAGAAGCCATTGGACTCCAAACGTTAATGGTTTCTCTCTGCACAGATGCGGTCAGACCTGCTGAGTTTGCCTAGCACTGCTTTTATTTCAGATTTCCAGAATTCATTGTTTTTTCCTGTTAATTAATCCTTGTCTGATCTGTGCTATCAAATACAGGTGCATATGCAAACTGAACAAGGGATGAAAGGAACAGCTACTAACAAAAGGACACGAATGTAAGTTAAAAAAACTCAACTAACTGCTTAAAAAAAAAACTGCTTAAAATTACTTCCCATATTTCAATGATGTTTTCACACTCCAACACTAAGCCTGATGCTGAAGAGAATCTCAAGATTGTACTTCATTTATTTAGGTATAGCTATAAATTGCGACCATGCATTTGTTTTGAGTTGATACCTTCAAACTCATTGTAGATAAAGTTCAGAACCTATGTCTCCTGCTATTGTCTTTGTTCATTATGGCCTTTTGTCTCTGAAAGAATCCAATCAGGTCTCTGATGTATTGGCTACTTTGAGTATTCTGTGTGGTAATTCTCATGCAAGATGATTATTGTAATAAATAAAAAGGGAATGTGGAAATTGCGAGTCTCTCCACACCATTTTTATCTGCTTCCCCCACAACATTTCTATGTCTTTTTAATGGGCAATATTTCTGTGCTTCAAAGCAAGTTGTGCAAGATACCCAGTAAAATTGTTGATGAGCATGTTCTCACAACCAGAAATTGCTGTATGATTTATGGTAACTGAAATGACGATGAATCAGTGTTTTCCCTTTTGTTTACCTTGACTTCAGAATGCATAATGCCACAGCAAATGTTTGAAGAATGTAACTTTTTAAGATATAGAAATTGATTTTAAGTTTTATTTTTCAGGTGGCTATCCGATTCTAGTGCCACTACGTTTGACCAGTAAGTCATTAAATTGTGAAGATTAGTGAAAATGTTATCTTCAATTGCAAAATCATTATTGGGTGGACAAGGGAATAGTTGTTGTGCTATGTGTAAAACAAAGCAAGTTGGTACTTGTAAATTGAGTCTTGCTTAAACTATGCAATTGAAAGTTTAATGCAGCTAACCTAAAATAGAAAGAAGCTGGTATTTTCACATAGAATTAAAAATATTCATTCATATGTTTAAAATTTCAGTGCAGATTTAGAAACAAATGAGTATAGCAAAGTTTTTAACTGCACTCTGAAATGATCTACCAAGCTGCCCAATTCAAGGTAAATTCAGGGTGGACAGCAAATGTTGACCTGGCTAGTGATGCTCACATCCAATAAAAGCATAAATTGACAGTAAAGGCATATATTGTTATTTTTGCACGTTTGATAGTCAAGCTCCACTGTCACCCAAGAAAAGCTTGGAATTAACTCTTCTCCATTTTTGATCTGCTTAGCTAGGTTGAATTAAATGTATAACCCCCTACACTGTGGAAGCAGGCCATTCGTCCATCGAGTCCGCATCAAACCTTTGAGGAGCATCCTACCCAGACGTACCCTCTCCCTGTAACCCTGCATTTCCTATGGCAAATCCACCTAACCTACACATCCCTGGACATTATGGGTAATTTAGCATGGCCAATTCACCGAATCTGGACATCTTTGGACTGTGGGAGGAAATTGAAGCACTTGGAGGAAAACACTTAGACACAAAGAGAATGTGCAAACTCCACACAGACAGTCGTCCGAGGGTGGAATCGAACCCAGGTCCCTGGTGCTGTGAGGCAGCAGTGCTAACCACAGAGCCGCTGTGCCGGCTATATGCTTAAAAATAAGTTAAAACATTTATGCAACTAACCAAAGGAGTTAAAATGAGAGGAGCCAATCACCAATCCTCACCTGGTTGGAATAATGAGCAAGTGAAATGTGGTGTAATCAGATCAAGCATGATCCCATGGCATGGTGCAGTCAGCCCAAGGAGTTAAGTGGCTGACTCCTGCTTTTGTTTTCTATATTTCAATGAATGCAACATTCCTTGGATGCATTTGTGGACAGAAATGGCAGATATTTTTGGAAAGCACAATGCAGAGTATATTTTGGAATATAATGAAATAAAGTAGATTATTTTATGATTATGTATATGATGCTAGTCACATACATACTTGAAAACACGATTGGTTAAAGCTGTTTCTCCTATCTTTCAGAGGTCGCATTCCCGTTAGCAGTGGAGGAATTTTGACTGTGTCCATTCAGAACCCATCTGCCAAAAATACAGAGTTTGTATTTCTTTACTTTTGATTTTTATTACTTTTCTGACCTTTACCTTTTGAGTTTAGCTATTAAATTGTATACAGGAGTACAATAACCTAATCTATTTGATGTAACACATTAAGATCTACTTTCTTTTCAGCATTGCTCCATACACCCTCCTCAGTAAATTTTTAATGCTGTGTGACTTCTCTATCCCTTTGGCATTTATGCATATTTCCTTCCTTCCACCCTACGTTTGGTAGATGTGCTAATCTTAGAAGATCTGGATTTTGCACATTAATTTCTCCATCTTTCTGTATAGCTTGAAGAACCTTCTTAAAACCAACCTTTGTAAACAACAAAATTATTCACCCCTGCTAATATCTCCTTTTGGCTCAGTAAATGTTTTTTTTCAATTAAATTTGCCATATTCTCACCAGACCATTGGACTGCGCTCTCAATAGAGAGACAACTGTTGGTGGCTTAACCTGAGACAAGGAGAGAGTTTGAGAAGGAGAATCCTTCACAGTAACCTTGGGGTGTGGAAATTGAACCCATGCTGTTGGCATCACTCTGCATTACAGACCACCTGTCCAGTCAACTGAGCAAACCAACCCCTTTCTACCTCTCTCAATTACACCCTCATGAACAGTGGTTATTGTGCAAAAGTAAGAGAACATGTTTTATTCAGTTTGATAATGAATATTTTTCCATAGTTCCCAACAGTTCCGAATCAGGCGTCCTTCTTTGGTGCCGTTTGCAGTAAAAAAGGAAATAGATGAGAAGAAAGATCCACCAAAAGGAGTGCCTCTGGAGTTTGATATCAACAGTGTTGGAAGACAGGTAAACATTTGCAAAAGGATTTTAATATTGTTTATTTCAGTTTTCTTCCTGTGAAATACCACAGTACCAACCAGTTTTTCAATGGCACATCATATGCTGCACTCTGACAGTTACTTCTGCCTGTACATCAAACTTGTCACACCAATCCAGACATTTGATTGCAAATTATTTATTATGGACTTGAGTAGAATAATATATTCCCTTGGGCAGTCCAATTGTCTAACTTTTGTGGGAATTGCATAGCACACCACTGGGATCATGCACTGGAGAGAAGCTGACCTAGGGCAACAACCCTTTAACCCAAACTGGATGTTTTTCTTTTGTGCCATGTACTCCTTCAATATCTCTTAAGTCAGACTGAAGAAACCCTCAGATATGAATTGTTAAGCTACTTGCATACATGTCACAATGACTTCTGAATGTTTGCTTGGGCTCTTAATTAAATTTCAGTTATAGAGCTTTAAAGTCAAGTACAAAATAAAGAATTCATTCTGCTACTAAAATCAGTTTTATCCTAAAGTGGTTTTGTGCATTTTAGTGTCCAGTTAGTGTTCCAATCAAATTCTTCACTGCTTTTCCTTTCACAATCTGACTTTCAACCTTTGTTTCAAAGTGCTTTTCTCTTTGTTGAAATAACCAACATGCCATAGATCATTTAGGATTCCCTGACTAAGTTAAATATAAAAGCAGCAAGACTTGTGAAAGTCACAGATTAAGGGGAGGTGGGTTGCAAGTGGGCCTAGTCGAGATTATTTATCTAGCTCAGGGATATTCATTGCAGTTTGGGCTTAGGACCCCTCTAATAGATCAATTTTTGTTCCTGTGCTTATAAACCTTATACTATAAGCCTTTTTATTCCGTTAACAGTTCAGGGCTTAACAGCCATTTCTCTGACACACACTGAATTGGGTCACTGTTCTGGAAAGATTCTTTGACCTTTTTTTCATCCATTCACAGAACTAACCACCACCCATTTGTTAGTAATTTGAAATCCAAACTCTCATTATTGTATATATCTCTGTTTTGTTACAACAGTTTAAACTTCTAGGTTCATTTACATTTGCACAGAAACTGGTAAAAATATTATACTAAATTTTTCATTTTCCTTCATGTTTCCAAATGGAATGCTACACCAACTGAAATCTTTAATCGTCCCCCAGATGTCACTGTTACTACAGTGTTGTCAGTCTGAAGCAGTTGCAAATGAGCCAGCCGAAAGTTCCAAGTATTTTCACGGAAAGAATGTCTGAGGATCTGCAAGTAGCAGTATACATCAGAACATGTTTTCATACAATTCTTTCTATTACTACAGATTGAAATGGGTTGAGCAGCATTTTGATTTACTGGCACCACCCAGTACATTCTGGATAATATGAATTTTACTGTACTTTTCAACTAAACTTGAACATTTAAAGTTTAACCTCTGATTCAACGTGAAAATAGAAACTGCTTCTTTAACACTTGTGTATTTATGGTGGAACTGACATGTGGAACTGTTGCAATTAAATCACTGTAACATGAATTCCACAGAGATCATGCAGTGTGATTTACCGCCTAAGATGCGCACAAATTCTAGTATCCAAAATTGAAGAGTCAGCAGAAATAGAATTCTGCTGCCATTTTGTTCAGATCCTCCATCCTTTTGCATTCTGGATCTCATTTGTATCTCTACTTTCAACTCAGTCTTAACCATTATAATTTCAAGCATTTTATTTCCACATCTATTCATTCGTTTAGTCCTGTGTATTTAATTGTTTTTATTTTTATCCAGTCACATACTTGTTCCAAATGCAAAGTATGTCCAGTTGAATTAGTTCCTCTGTTTTGAGAGCATTCGTGTGGCCGCATCTCCCAAAAAAAAATGCGACAAAGATAACTTACTCACATGACATTTTATCCTTAAGACATATACCCTTGAGCTCTTCAATGGAATATACTGATCTGATTGTTATTTAGTTTGAACCCAGAAACAGATGAAATTGCCAGTTTCATTAATGTTTAGTATTAGACGATTAACTATTAGTTAACTTTGCTTGCATTAATATAACATAAATTGCACATCATTAAATTATCTTCCAATATGTCACAAAGATAAACCCACAGTGAAGGTTTTCCCTTTACAGCCTCAGTAAAAATAAATACCATGTTTTGTCTTTTACGTGCTTCTACATTTTAGTCTCCAACACACTGCATATTTCAAAGATCGCAGCAAGATTGTACATTAATTGATCCATTTAGGTATTGCTCATAATCCCTTTATTGATGACTTGTGGTTTGACCATATTATACAGTCATAGTCATACAGCACAGGAACACCCTATTCAGTTCAACTCATTCATGAGGACCAAGTATCCCAAACTTAACTAATCCCATTTGCTTGCATTTGGTCCATATCCCTCTAAATCCTTACTATTTGAGTACCTGTCCAAATGTCTTAAATGTTGTAACCATACCCATCTCTACCACTTCTTCTGGTAGCTGATTCCATACATGCACCACCCTGTGTGGAAAAAGTTGCCCCTCGGGTCCCTTGTAAATCTTTCCCCCTTCATATTAAACCTACGCCCTCTTGTTTTACACTTCCCTACCCTGGAGAAAAAAACCTTGGCTTTTCACCTTTATCTGTACCTCTCCGGATTTGATAAACCTCAAAAGTCACCCCTTATATGTTTGATCTAAAAGGGTGCCAGACAAATTCTAAAATGTAATTACAGCCTGTACTCTGTTAACTAATTTTTGCTGATAGTTGCTATGGATGGCCTTGGCACTGCTAGAGTAGGAAACAATAATTGAAGTGGCATCTTCCAACTGTTAAATGTGCAGATGGATATTAAGGGCAATCCATGTTAGGGTATATGTGAAATTTAGTCGTAGAGTAATACAGCATGGAAACAGGCCCTTCAGTCTAACTAGTCCACGCCGACCATGTTCGTAAACTAAACTAGTCTCACTTGTCTGTGTTTGGCTCCTATCCCTCCAAAAACTTCCTATTCATGTACTTACCTAAATATCTTTTAAATGTTGTAACTGTACCTGCATCTACCACTTTCTCTGGCAGTTCATTCCATACATAACCAAACTGTTTTTTCAAAAAAAAACAAAAAAATAAAATAATGCCTACCATGTCCTTTTTTAAAAAAAAACTTTACCCTCTCACCTTGTCTTGAACTCGCCTACCTTAGGCACTTAGGCTTCCATGTGAAAAATGGGAATAGGATGAGATAGCAGTTATTGGTTATTGGGAACATGGTTCAACATGGGCAAGCATTTTGGAGAGGAAAGGAAGGATTATAAAATGAGAACTGTTATCTGTTCCAGTTGATCTATCTACATTAACATCTTTTGGTAAATTTAGACAGTTACGCAGATAGAATGCATTGACAAATATCTCACAGAATAATTTTATTTTCCTGTAGACTGGCATTACTTTAAATGAACGATTTGCCATTCTCAAAGAGCGGAGAACAGCAGAGACACCAAATAAAGGAGGACGCTTTGTGACTGTGGGTTAAATGAGCTAAATGACATTTCATCTGACAGAATTGTTGGGAAGCTGCTCCAGGAACAATGGAATGAATGATTTGCTGTTACAAACTGACACTATACACGTATAAGCAGATCTACTTGACTGTACTTTAAGGATCATTGTACAGTAACTGTGTGGAAGAACTGCTGACATTCCGATTATGTTTTAAAGTTTTGCTTTTGCCTGAGGAATGGCAGTTGGAGATGATATTGAACAATCTGTTTAAATTGTCTCATTGCAAAGACTGAAGTTTGTTAATTTTAAGCAACAATTCATTAGATGAAGAGAATATCTAAATCCAGCACAAACTTAAAATCCAGTATTTTTGAAGACTTTTGACGTTTCGATATGGAAACATTTTTTATTCAAGTTTACTTGTTTCACAGTTTTGTAAGGAGGGTTATGTCCATTGGCATAGTGATGTCTCATCAAAAAGAATCCAAAGGCAGTCCCTTTTAATTAGTGATTGCAAATATTTTCCAAGCTTGTCAGTCCAATCACCATAAAGCACCATAAGAATTCTCAAAAGGTGGCTACGGAAAACCTCGACGTAAAATGCAACTTTATAATAATACAGGACTCTGGTTGTTGGTTTCTTAACATTTGGAGTTGATGTGAAATTATGCTTTATATAGTCTGGGAAAATGAGATGCCATGTTTGAAAATTAAAGATGGGAAAGCATTTGATTTCCTTGAAGGTGGCTATGCAGCAACTAATCGAGCACTATTTTTGGGTATTTTGTATTAAATCTCAATAACAAAGATAGGACCATCTGAGTGAAGTTCTTGTACTGAGACATTTTAGATGCTTGAACTTTCAGTTTTAATTATGAGTACAGTGTTTAAAAGATTTAATTTGTTTCACTTGTAAAACAGGAGATATGATGACTTGGGACATTTGATCATAGCTTGCCAGTTTTGAAAATGGACAAGCTGTTATCCTCTGTCTTAACCATTTAATAATTTAAAATCCTCTGTCCGATGCCACATTACATGAGGGACATGAGCATAGTTTTGCATATACAACTTGTACTGTTTTGCATTAAAAAAAAGTTGAAAATCCTGTTGTGTGCTACATGAGGAAATGTTTACAAAAATAAACTTCCTAATCCAGGTGCATAATTATATAAAAACTCAGAAGAACTTTACATACTGACATTTGTGCCAATGTGTTACCGAGGTAGGGGAAGACATTCCTAGTGCATTCTTGTCATTCAGATCGGAAATGGAGTCCCCTACCCCAACATAGTAAGGACTGTGTGCTTTGTGCGTAAGAACCTCAAATGCTTTTATGGGGTAAGATGGTAATCTGCAGTCGTCTGTACAGTTTTAGTCTCATTGCCTAATGAAACATTTGGTTGGCATGGAAAAGTGTGAAGGTTCCCCAGGCTAATCCCTGGGATGGCAGATTGTCCTAGAAATAAACTGGGCCTGTATTCTTTAAGAGTTAGAAGAATGAGAGGTGACCTCATTAAAGAATCCTTACAGATTAGATACAGGAAGAATGTTTCTCCTTATTTGGGCGTCTAGAACTCGAATTGCAAGAACTCTCAGAATAAGGTTAAGCTATTAAGTGCAGAGATGAGAAGGAATTTCTTCTGAGCGTGATAAATCTTTGGAATTTTCTTCTCCCAAAAGGTTGCGAATTGTCCATCATTGAGTATAAAGAAGATAGATTAATAGACGGAGATGTTAAATAGATCTTAAAAATATAAAAGGATGTGGGGATTAGTGTCAGAGAATGACTTTGGAAGATGGTGAGCTTAATAAATGAATGAAGAGCAGGGTCGACATGCTATATGGCCTGTGTCTGATTCCTATACTTCTCAATTAAGATTCACTTACTTAATCTACACTTACAAATTTAACAATGCTGATTGGAATGAAAGCTTGATTAAATTTATCCAGCCTTGTGTGGACAGTACATACCTGGGCAACTCCCCATCATGGATTAAAAACATGCAATCTAGCTAAATATGGAACCGCACATAGAAGCTGAGTTAGTCCTGTAACAAAAGTATTGTTACTACAGACTGGATGGTGCTAGGGCCAGTATCCTTGCCATGTCCAATGTACTGGTCTATCTAATATTATTAAGCACAGATCAAACTGGCTGTAGATTTTGTGGGGGTGAAATGTTATGTGAAAAATATGATAGAAGGGGTTGGAATTGGAGAAATGTGCATTTTTTTGGAGTCGTTGGGCTGCTGGAGTGTTTTTGATCCTGCCCTTGTCTTAAAAATACACCACTAGGGCAAAAATTTTAAAATAATCATATTTGGACAAAATAATTTTTCGAGACTGAAATGGTAGAGGGTCAGAAATTGATGTGAGTTGCGCTATAGGGATCAGTATTTTGGATGTGTTTGCATTTATACTAGGGAGAAGACGCAGGATGGGAATAGTAAATTCTGGAGGTGATAAAAGCATCAGAGGATTATAGTTACGTTGGTTGAATGAGGAGCAAAAATTATATCAAACAAAGTGAAAGTCCACATTGTCGTATGAAAGGGAGTTTAAAGAGTTGAAAGCTTGGCTTGAGGTTTAATAAGGTTCACCAGTTGTGAACAGTTTATTTCAATCAGACAATTGACAAGAAAGGCAAATTTAATCAGAGATCATGGACAAAGTTCATTGGGTTCTAAAAACAGTATATTTTCAGTTATGATTGATCATTGGATAATCTGGAACATTCTAAGGTTAGTGACAGAAGAGTAGGATTAGGCAATTCAGCATAGTGAGCCTGCACTGCAATTTAAGATAATGACTGATGAACTACCTCATTTTCTAGATCTACTCCTGTTAATCCTTTTATGAATTTTGTAAATTTTTGAGATCATTTCCAGAAAAGACAGCCCTGTCTCCTCAATCTCTCCTTGTAGGACAATCCCACCATTCCAGGAATTAGTCTGATGAACCTATGCTGCATTTCCTCCATGTGAGGTATATAATTCCTTTGGGAAGTGCTTTCAGAACTGGCCACAATATTCCAGTATGGTCTCGGTGTTCTGTAAAATTGAAACAAGACTCTTGAAACAGTCAATAATTTGCCTTCTGAATTGCTATCTATACCTCCATGCTACCTTTGACTTATGAACAAATACACAGCAGTTCCTTAGAACATCAACACTTTCCAATCTCTCTCTGTTTGATAAATATGCAGCATCTTCATTCTCGCACTAAAGTTTATAACCTCAGTTATCCTGTCTAAATCTCCTTGAAGCCTTTTTGTATTCTTCACACAACTCTCATTTCTACCAAGTATTATGTTAAATACTTGGAAATATGACAGTCTTCCCCCACATTGAAATCATCGAGAGATTTTGAACGGCTGGGCTCGAGCACTGACCATTGCTATACTCCATACGCAATTATCTGCCAACCTGAGAGTGAACTATTTATTCTGACTTTAAACTTTATGTCTGGTAACTGATCTCCAAAGTATGGTTGTATATTATCCACAATTTCATGCCATTCAATTACATTCACTAGCCAATGTAGCACCACCAAAAGCTGCCTTGGATCTACTCAGTAATGTCTTCAAAAATGCATCAGCTTTGTCAAATATCATTTCTAAATCCATCTTCACTCTGTCCAATCAGACAAATATTTTCTGAGTATCCCCCAGTAATTACATGCGTTAAGATGGATTTTAGTCTTGTCCCTAAAACTGACAATAGTCGAATAGGTCTGTAGTTCCCTGTTTTCTCTTTCCTTATTTCTTAAAGGGTTAAATTTACAGTCTTCTTTTCCAAAATTGATTTCTTTTTAAAGATTACCAACGTATCCAATGTCACTGGAGCCATCTCTTTCAACCTTCGAGGATGAAGGTCACTGGGTCCAGGGATTTGTCAAATTGCAGCCCCACTGATTTTTCCATGAATAGGTTTTTCCACTAATACTAATTGTTTTTAGTACCATACTCACTAATTCCTTGGACCCTAACAATTTCAGGGACACTTGTTGCATCTTCCTCTATTAAGGGTGTGATGTCTGTCTTTGACTTCTCTGCCATTTCCCTGTTTCCTCATTGCCCGTAATGGATTCACACTTGTCATTGCTAATCTTTGCCTTTTTAGAGATCTATAGAAGCTCTTACAATCTTTTTGTTTCCTTGCTATTTTACACACATTCTATTTTCTTGATCATTTTTTTGGTCCTCCTTTGCTGAATTCTTAAAATGTTCCCAATTCTCAGGCTTAAAATGTTTTTGGCAACTTTATAAGTCTCCTCCTTTGATCTAATACTATATTTAACTTGCCTTGTTAACAATGGCTCTTTTTTCTGGTTGAGTATTTTTGCCTTAAAGGAATGTACTTTTTTAAACTAAGCACTTTTTTCAATACTAGGCATTGCTTATCTACCATCAAACTTTTTAAAGTATTTTTCCAATCCAGCATCATCAATTTCCTCCTCATACCTTTGCATTTGCCCCCATTTAGATATAACATCTTAGCTTCAGATTGAAGTACATCATCTTCAAACTTGATGGAAAATTCAGTCATGTTATGATCACTGTTCCCTAGTATTCTTCTACAAGAGGATTATTAATTATCCCTTTCTCATTGCACAATATGAGATCTAAATTAGCTTGTGCTTCTTCCACAGCATTGATGCTTATTAGATTTACCCAGTCTACATTCAGATTGAAGTTACTGATGAATCCTGCATTCCCCTTGCTGTAAGCAATTTTCATTTCCTGATTTACACTGTGTCCTTTCGTTACCACTACTGATTGGTGGCCTAGAAACCACTCCTACTAATGTTTGTTGCTCTTTGCTGTCTTTCAGACAAGGTCAAAAATCATTTGACACCAGGTTATAGTTCAACAGGTTTATTTGAAAACGCAAGTTTTCGGAGCTCAGGTCCTTCCTGTGTGTGACAGAGGGTATAAGACACAGAATTTATATGAAGAAAGGTAACAACCCTAAAACTGGCCACCTCTTGTTGAATCTTTAATCAGTTAGGAAGGAGACTACTGATTAAAAGGCAAAATCCAGATTCTTTTCAAGTCATTGCCCCAAGATTATTAAAGGTTTTAACAATGTATACAAGAGGTGACACCTCAGATCAGACAATGCATTGTAGGTGTGAGGTCTTCATTAGAATCTGTCTATGTTTTAAACTGGGGTCAGATTTTTTTTTTTTTGAGCAAAACAATGCATCTGCAACTACACAAACCTCTTGGATGAAATAATTCAAGCGTGTGTCTGTGTGAGAGAGAGAGACAGAGAGAGAAAAAGGATGAGAGAGTGTGCGCGTTTGTGTGTGTGCTTGGCGGAGTGTGGGTATGAGGGATTGTGTGTGTATGTGTGAGTATATGGTGTGGTGGGGTCACCTGTAGTGCAACATGAATCCAAGATCATGAGTGAGGCCGCCTTCATGGGTATGGAACTTGGCTATCAGCCTGTGCTCAACGATCTTGCGTTGTTGTGTATCTTAAAGTCCACCTTGGAAGATTGTTAACTGAAGATTGGAGGCTGAATGTCCTTGACCCCTGCAGTGCTCCCCACTGGGAGGGAACATTTCTGTTTGGTGATCGTTGTCTGGTATCCATTCATCCGTTGTCGTAGCGTCTGCATGGTGTCACCAATATACAATACCTCAGGGCATCCTTGCCTGCATCATATGAGATAGACAATATTGGCCGAGTCATGAGTATCTGCTATGTGTGTGGTGGGTGGTGTTCCCATGTGTGACGGTAGGACCCATGTCAATGATCTGACATGTCTTGCTGAGGTTGCCATCGCAGGGTTGTGTGGTGTTGTGGCTGATGTTGACCCAAAGGTTGGGTAGTTTGCTACCAACAGTGGTCTGTATAAGGTTTGGTGGTTGTTTGAAGGAGATAAGTAGAGGCATAGGGAAGATCATGGTGAGGTACTTGTCGTCGTTGATAATGTATTGAAGGCTGCAAAGAACATGGTGTAGTTTCTGCGTTCCAGGGAATTGCTGGACAATGGAAGGGTACCCTGTCGGTTGTACCTCTGAGGAGGTAATTACGGTTTTTCGCTGTGGCATGACAGAATTGGCAATCGGTGAGTTGAGCATCATATCCTGTTCTTAGGAGGGCATCATTTAACACCTTCAGGTGTCCGTCGTGTTCCTCCTCATCTGAGCAGATCCTGTGTATTTGTCGGGCTTGTCTGTAGAGGATGGCTTTTTTAATATGTTTAGGGTGGAAGCTAAAGAATTGCAGCATCGTAAGGTTATCCATGGGCTTGCGGAAGAGGGAGGTATGGAGGTGTCCATCCTTGATGGAGATGTGTGTGTCCAAGAATGAGACTGATTCCAAAGAGTAGTCAATGGTAGGTCTGGTTGTGAGATGAAACTTGTTGATATCACTATGTAGTTGTTTCATTGATTCCTCGCCATGAGGCTGAAGGAAGAAAATGTCGTCAATGTATCTGGTGTATAGTGCTGGTTGGAGGTCCCGCGCAGCAAAGAAGTCTTGTTTGAACTTGTGCATGAAAACATTGGCATATTGGGGTGCAAATCTGGTCCCCAGGCCTATTCCGCGGTCTGAATGAAGAACCGGTTGTCCAAGGTGAAGATATTATGGTCAAGGACGAAGCGGATGAGTTGCAAGATGGCATCTGGAAATTGGCAGTTGTTGGTATTGAGTACTGATGCAGTTGCAGTGATGCCATTGTTGTGGGGGATGCTGGTGTAGAGTGCTGAAATTTCTACAGCCTTCCGAAGATTCACAAAGCCAACACACTTGGACATCCCATCTTATCGGGCAATGGAACCCTGTGTGAAAACTTCTCTGGCTATGTCAAGGGCATCTTGAAACCCATTGTATAAAGAACCCCCAGCTCCTGTCATGACACCACAGATTTCCCACAGAAACTCAGCACCCATGGACCAGTCAAACCAGAAACAGTCCGTGCAGTACAGGTGACTCCACCATACTATAAACTCCCACACACACACACTCGCACACTTACGCAGATCCTCTCTTTCTCACACACAGTCTCATACATGTACAGTCCCTCACACTCTCACTCTCTCAAGTGTGCACACACACACACAGACACAGACACAGACACAGACACACATGATTTATTTCATCCAAGATGTTTGTGTAGTTGCCAATAGATTCTGTGCTGCTCAAAAAAAAAACAGATTCCAGCTTAAAACATAGACAGATTCCAATGAAGACTTCACACCCACAATGCACTGTCTGACCTGAGGTGTCACCTCTTGTATACATTGATAAAACCTTTAATCATCTCAGGATAATGACTTGAAAGAAATTTGGATTTTGCATTTTAACCAGTAGTCTCCTTCCTAACTGATTAAAGATTCAACAAGAGGTGGCCAGTTTTAGGGATGTTACCTTACTTCATATAAATTCTGTGTCTTATACCCTCTCTCTCACACTATGCCTGAAGAAGGAGCTGAGCTCAGAAAGCTTGTGTTTTCAAATAAACCTGTTCGACTCTAACCTGGTGTCATGTGATTTTTGACCTTGTCCATCCCAGTCCAACAGTGGCAACTCCACATCATATTTTTCAGACAAGAACTTCAGCAATCAATGCACAGGAGAGGTTGAGGATGGTGGTGTTGAAGTAGAGCATAGTCTCACTGACATCATTTTGGAAACTGACACTGTTCTTGAATAAGTTTGCCAAGAGGTATCATGTAAGTAACTAGGGGACAATGGATACATTCATCGGAGAAATATCCATCGCAGCAAATATAAGATAGGTAAGGTTAGAACTAGGAGATGGTGTATGCGCCACCCAGGCAAAAATGGAGAGATAGAGGAGGAGGTGTGATCAAGAATGCCAAAACTAGAACAGTTGAGGAATAAGATGAGATACTGTACTGGTTGGATAGATTGCAATTGCTGACACTG
The DNA here is from genome assembly GCF_021869965.1 of Rhincodon typus. NCBI lineage: Eukaryota > Metazoa > Chordata > Chondrichthyes > Orectolobiformes > Rhincodontidae > Rhincodon > Rhincodon typus. The sequence continues at coordinate 26,790,883 of NC_063344.1, forward strand.
ATTACAACTCTTCATTTGTGGCAAGGGCAGAATTTGTGTGTATAGCGTAGGCTTGAGGCTTTAGGATAATTGTATGCAGCTGTGGTTTGCATACCACAAAGTTGCACATGATATTGTATGCAAAAAAAACAAACAGTCTAAAGCATTTCAGATCGAAAATAATTGCATTGACCTATGATTTCTAAATATCTAAGATAGATATTGGTGAGCTTTATTCATTTGCAGTTGATGTTTGTCTTGTACAGAATTAAATAGGAATTTAATCACCCCAACAAGTAATTCAGCATAACTTGACTGTCTGAATCTCCTCCTACCTCATATGGGTTTTGCAGCATAGTTTTCTATTCCCTTTTCTCTCATGCACTCGTTTTTTTTTATTATTGCAGCTTTGACTTCCTGTGATGAGTTCCACATTCTAATCAATGAGGAAAGAAATTTATCTGAATTTCTGCAAGGACCAAATGGCCTTCTGCTCTTCTTTCCCTGTTGGATTTATCAATTTTGCTATTTTTGACTGATAGTTTGAGTTTTCCACCAGCAGAACTTTCTCTCCCTTGTCCAACCTATTCAATGTAGAGAAGTGCAAATTATTGCACTCAAAAAAGAAAGAAAGTCAAGACACATATTCTCTGGATAGTGCTGAAATAAATGAAGGACTTCAGAGAATTTACAGGCTCAACAATGTGGAGTAGCAGGTAATATAGCCAATATTACACTGAGTCATCGAGCCAAAATATCGGAAGTTGTATAATACCCTGTCAGACCACACATTAAGTACTTAGTTCACTACTGGTTTGTGAAATATAAAGAACTAACAACAGGAAGAGCTACTTCATTAAAAAAAAACCACTGGACTTTATTGGATTTTAAGCTAGACCCTGAACTAAAAGCTAGACTGATTTAAATAATTAAATGCTTAAATAGGTGACTGTATGGTGCATCTTGCTGAATAAATTAAGGTGGATGAAATATCTTCTTGGTCAGTAATTATTTTGTGAAGTGGTCTATATTAACCAACCATATTTTCCCTGGTAGAGACTAATTTTGTGCAATCATGGAGCTGCTTTGTTAAACTAGGCCTCAAACCCATAAATTTTCCTCGGATTAATATAAGGACATCAATGAAAGTATATTCGTCCTCAAATAAGGAGACATAAACCATCCGTAGTATACTAAATGTGATCTCACCAATGCCCTGCATTCTATTTCTCCTTGCAATAAAGGCCACCTCCTCCACGGATCTCCATTTTGACATGGTGGCAAGGCTTGTGTGCTCCGTTGATGTTCGAGTCATGCTGCAGAGAGCTTCTTGCTCTGGGTAAGGTTACTTATTTTGGTGAGAGATAAAGGCGAGATGCCAGAAAGTCCTCCATGCAAAACAGGTGAAGGAAGACTACATATCACTGGCTGTGAAGGCTGCAGTGGCCAAGAGGTCATGATTGCTGTGGTACATCACTGCAATCTGACCACGAACCCATCAAGATCATGTGGACTGCACAGGCTTCTATAAGGATCCATTTGCCAAGTCCTGTGCAGATAGGGCTGTGAATTTGGGAATCTTTAGTCAAGAACCTGCACACAAGTTGGACACCATTGTGACTAAGCAGTCCTTTTCTGGATACCCTCTGTACACCCCAAATACAAAAGGGGATAGAAACAGTGCCTCAAGAATAGACTGTCCCACTTTCTCCTGGCTGGGAAACTCCGCTATGCAGGATCACCAACTTTGTGGTCAAAAAAAGTAAAATTAAAATTTTGCAACTTGGAGTCTTATATCATTTGTGATTAATCTTAAGAGTGACTATAAGAAGTAGAACTGCAATCATATCACATGTACCATCAAGACTCCAAACTGACACTACTGCTTTGATGGTCAGGGACAGCTGAAAGAAGAAGCAGGGTATATACTGTCTACTCTGAAAGCGGAACTGACAGTGACTCTGATATCCATGGAGTTGGTTTTCACAGTTGGAACACTTGGATAAACTACCACAACTCTCCAATTGTACAAATGAAAGGCACATTACACAACACTTCCAGTTCATCCATAAATGATGTGCCATAGCCATGAATTGAATATCTCAACCCCTTGATTCAGATGAATATATGAAAGGAAGAGTTCTACTCTGAACTAGATGAAATCCACCCTGCTATCCAAACTGTACCATCTCAGCCTTCAACAAACTACAACAATGTGTATTTGACAACAAAAGATATTCACAACTTATTAAAAGCAATTGTCATTATCACACTCCTGTACTGCAGTGAGACTGATGTCTTGTATCAGTGATGCATAATAACACGAGAGAAATTTCATCAGCAGTGCCTGTCCCGCATTCTCTGGATTCACTCGGAGGATCATTGAACAAAAGCTGGTGTCCTCCTTCAAAGCCAGCTCAACAAACATTCAGGCAAAATCAACTATGATGACTGACACTGTTTAAATGGCTGCAAGTGTCTCTCCTCTGAAGTCCTTTTCTCCTAAAATTCAAATGGCCAGCATTCTAATGAGGAGAGTGAAAACTCTACAAAAACACTCTGAAGCTCTTCTTAAAGCCTGGCAATATTGACAGTAATGGCTGGGAGGAGCTGGCTACAAATCTTTGAAAATGGTAACAACTTGGCCATCAAGCTGCATCATGTTATGAGTTCAAATGTTTTAATAATGAAGCAGAGTTGTTGCAGAGAAGCAAAAGAAAGGAAGTAAATCTCGTACTCCAGATTCCTCTACCATGTGGGATATCCTGTCCCATGTATCCAAAGGTCTGTAGGTCAAGAACCAGCCTCTTCAGTCACATGAAGACCCAAGGCAGAAACTTGCTTTCCTGAGTCGATGTCATCCTTCATTCAAGGGATAACTGACAAAAAAAAAGTTTCATCGGTCTTGCCAATTCATTTGTGTCTACATACTTTTTTTTGTATTGCATGTACAAAAATACCCAAATCCTCAACCATAAAGTTCTGTATCTCTCTCCACTTAAATAATATTCTACTTTAAAGTATTTGAGAAGATTTGTAGCTCAGGTTGTGGATGAGATTGTAGACTTGCTCACCGAGCCGGTGTGTTTGATTGCAGACGTTTCATCACCCTGCTAGGTAACATCATCAGTGCGCCTCCGGTGAAGCATTGGTGTTCTGTCCCACTTGTTATTTAACTGAGGCATTTAAATAACAAGCGGGACAGAACACCAACACTTCACCAGAGGTGCACTGACGATATTACTTAGCAGGGTGTTGAAACATCTGCAATCAAACAGCTTGGCGAGCAAGTCTATAACCCCAATATTCTACTTTTCTATTCTTCAAACCATAGTGGATATTCTCATGTTTTCCTACATTGTCCTCTTAGTCTACAAAATATAGGAGAGTCTCTCTGCCTGTGTTATGAAAATGGTTATTATTTCATGATTATTATGCATTTGATTTTGAAGGATCTTTGAGATACCTGAATTTGTTTTTTGTAAGGTCAATGAAAAGACCCATTGAAACTTTTTAACACAAGGCATTTCTTGGAAACCCCGAAAAGTGATTCTACATAATTGCTGGGCTTGGCTATTTGAACTCACTTAAGGGAAAACATCTGATTGTTTCTGGACTGAATTTTGTAGCTATTCCGTTTGGACAATGTTTGCAAGTCTAGAAGTTGTGTTTTGGATTTTTTTAGTTGAAGGTAGTCTGCTACAGTACTTCAACTCCCCCTCCCACTCCTTGGACAACATGTCCATCCTGGGCCTCCTCCAGTGCCACAACGATGCCACCTGAAGGTTGCAGGAACAGCACCTCATATTTCGCTTGGGAACCCTGCAGCCCAATGGTATCAATGTGGACTTCACAAGCTTCAAAATCTCCCTGCCCCTAATTGCATCCCAAAACCAGACCAGCTAGTCCCTGCCTTCCTAACCTGTCTGTCCTTTCTCCCACCTATCCACTCCTCCCACCTCAACCCCCACCCCCACCTCCTACCTACCTGTCTCATCCCTGCCTCCTCGACCTGTCCGTCTCCTCTCCACCTATCTGCTCCTTTATCCATCTTCCATCCACCTCCCCCTCTCTCTCTATTTATTTCAGAATCCCCTTCCCCTCCCCCATTTCTGAAGAAGGGTCCAGACCTGAAACGTCAGCTTTCCTGCTCCTTTGATGCTGCTTGGCCTGCTGTGTTCATCCAGCTCTACACCTTGTTATCTCAGATTCTCCAGCAATCGGCAGTTCCTACTATCTCTGCTACAGTACAAGCTGCTCAGTTTATATCTTCGGTTTCTGAAGCACATTTGTGGTAAATTCAGTGTGAAACACAATTGTTCTCCCGGCAAAATTACTGAAATCACTTCTCAATACTCTGTTTCGAGGGTAAACTATGACTGACTAGAAGCCAGACACAACCATTCGTGATTTGACAACACATGCAAGAACATCAGACTGACAAAGTCCAAAACATTCTACACCTTATCTTTTGTTTGCCTTCAAGAATATCCAGGATTGGTTAGAAAATGTTTTTTTTTTAATAGTGAATCTCTGCAGAATGAGAAATCCTTTCTGTCCCTCTTTAATGAAGAGTGTGGGCTCTCCTATGTGTTTTGGGTTATTTAGAGAGGTGAATTTATATTTTCATATTCCAAATTGCATGTAAGTTAATCAATTCTGCATCTTTATAGAATGGTTTTGATTTAAAATTTATGTTTATTAAAGAAACCTCATCAATGCATCTTGTTCTAAGTCTAAAATAGAAAAAGCATGTACATTGCCATGACAGGACTTGCATATAATATTTTTAATTTATTTTGTGGCCCAAGGAGTAACGAATGCGACTATAGAAAAGAAAGACGCCTGTGTGAGAAAATATCACTCTCTATCACTGCTGGCTTTCCTGCTTTCGTTTCAGAGTAATTGGTACTTGAACTGTACTTCCTGATGTATCATTTGGGGTTGTTTTCATGGCTACTGTGTGATTCAGTGTACCCTTTCTTCCTGAACTCTTTCAAATATGTACTACGGACATTATTCAGTCCTATTGAATGACTTTTAATTATGTATTTCCATTAATGTAGAAGAAGAACTCAGATTTAGTAGAGGTGTAGAGAGAAGTACATCCTACACGAGCAATTGGATTGGATTAATTCAATCCATAAACTAATATTGCATAACTACTCATAGTCCAAGCCCACTGCCTTCAACACCACCAGCCAAGTTTCTCACCACCAGCCAAAAATTCCTCTGTGTGTGAACCTTTTCAGAGTTCCTGATAGCAAAATACAAATGAAACGTCAGACTTTTAAGTTATAGAATGGTTATAGTATAGCACATCATGCACGAGTGCGACCTTTTCCCTATTTGCCTTTAAGTGTTGTCTTTTGATATAATTATCTATTTTTTGATGATTTAGACAATTAGGCTTCCACCATACTGCTCATTGAATTCGAGATCTGAATCAGAATGTAATAAGGTTTATCCTCATGTCCCCATTGCTTCTTTTATCAATCACCTTAAATTGGTGCCCTCTGATTCTCTCTAAACAAAAAAAAAGCAAAGAACTGCAGATGCTATGAATTAGAAACAAAAACAGAAATTGCTGTAAAAATTCAGCAGGTCAGGCAGCATCTGTGGGGAGAAAGCTGCCTTAAGGTTTTGGGTCCAATGATGGAGGAGGTTCACTGGACCCAAAATGTTAATTCTGCTTTCTCTCCGCAGAAGCTACCAGAGCTGCTGTGTTTTCCCAGCAATTTCTGCTTTTGTTTCTTGCTATCTGCTCTGACCAGACTCTTCAAGATTTGGAACACCAAATTCAAATCTCTTAGTAATCACTTCTCAAATAGACAGTCCCATCTTCAACAACATACATATGCGAAATTCCTCAAACCTGGAACCTTTCGAATGAATCATTTCCTTTTGTAATGCCCAGAAATGGACAATTTTCCAGTTGAAGGCAAATTAATGTTTTATACAGGTTGACCATAACTTCCTTACTTTCGTACTCTACGCATACCTTTCCATAAAGCCCAGGTTCGATATAGCTTGTTAAGCCCTTTCTCAAACTGTCCTGCCACCTCCACTGATTGTGCTTACATACACCTAGGTCCCCCTGGTCCTGCATCCCCTTTAGAACTGTACTATATCTTACCTGAGATAACAAGGTGTAGAGCTGGATGAACACAGCAGGCCGAGCAGGAAAGCTGACGTTTCGGGTCTAGACCCTTCTTCAGAAATGGGGGAGGGGAAGGGGATTCTGAAATAAATAGGGAGAGAAGGGAGGTGATGGAAGATGGATAAAGGAGAAGATAGGTGGAGAGGAGACAGACAGGTCAAAGAGGAGGGGGTGGAGCCAGTAAAGGTGAGTGTAGGTGGGGAGTTAGGGGGGGATAGGTCAGTCCAGGGAGGACGGACAGATCAAGGGGGCGGGATGAGGCTGGTAGGTAGGAGATGGGGGTGGAGCTTGAGGTGGGAGGAGGGGATAGGTGGGAGGAAGGACAGGTTAGGGAGGCGGGGACAAGCTGGGCTGGTTTTGAGATGCGGTAGGGGTAGGGGAGATTTAGAAGCTTGTGAAGTCCACATTGATACCACTGGGCTGCAGGGTTCCCAAACAAAATATAAGATGCTGTTCCTGAAACCTTCGGGTGGCATGGTTGTGGCACTGCAGGACGCCCAGGATGGACATGTCGTCTGAGGAATGGGAGGGAGAGTTGAAATGGTTCGCGACCGGGAGGTGCAGTTGTTTGTTGCGAACCAAGCGTAGGTGTTCCACAAAGCGGTGTCTAAGCCTTCGCTTGGTTTCCCCGATGTAGAGGCCACATCGGGAACAGCGGATACAGTATACCACATTAGCAGATGTGCAGGTGAACATCTGCTTGATGTGGAAGGTCTTCTTGGGGCCTGGGATGGGGGTGAGGGGGGACGTGTAGGGGCAGGCTGTAGCAGTTCCTGCAGTTGCAGCGAAAAGTGCCGGGTGTGCTGGGGCTGGTGGGATGTGTGGAGCGGACGAGGGAGTCACGGAGAGAGTGGTCCCTCCGGAAAGCAGATAAGGGTGGGGAGGGAAAAATGTCTTTGGTAGTGGGGTCAGATTGCAGATGGCGGAAGTGCCGGAAGATAATGCGTTGGATTCGGAGGTTGATGGGGTGGTACGTGAGGACGAGGGGGATCCTGTTTGGGTTGTTATCGCGGGGAAGGGGTGTGAGGGATGAATTGCGGGAAATGCGGGAGACACGGTCGAGGGCTTTTTCGACCACTGTGGTGGGGGGGATGTTGAGGTCTTTGAAAAATGAGGACATCTGGGATGTCTGGGAATGGAATGCCTCATCCCGGGAGCACATGCAGCGGAGGCAAAGGAATTGGGAATAGGGGATGGCATTTTTGCAGGAAGGTGGGTGGGAGGAGGTGTATTCTAGGTAGCTGTGGGAGTCGGTAGGCTTGAAATGGATATCTTACCTGCCCTCGATTTTTTCAACCAAAGTGAATCACTTTGCATGAATCATGGAAGTTGCAATTTTTAAAAAGACACTATATACGTCTCAGAGAAGCAGGATGCTGCTAGGCCTACTGTGTTCATCCAGCTCTACACCTTGTCATCGCAGATTCTCCAGCATCGGCAGTTCCTGCTATCACTATATACGTCTCTTCGTTAAGATGCAGTTCGCCGACAGCTCACCAATGGACCGGTCAAATTTACCGTTCAGCGCGCACGCGCGGTTTGACTGACTGTTGGCACCTGCGCAGTATTGACCAAGGAGTCGTAATGGCGGCGGCGACGACGATGGTGATGTCGGAGTGTCAACTCGGGATCGCAGGCGGTGGTGTCGGATTGAACGGATTCAGCGGTGCAGGGGGAGGAGGAAGTGGTCACAACGGTTCTGGATCGGCCCAACCGCCTTGGAACAGGAGCCTAGAGAGAGCGTTGGAGGAAGCCGCTGCGACGGGAGTGTTGAGCTTAAGCGGGAGGAAACTGAAGGAGTTCCCCAGGAGCGCGGCGAACCAGGACTTGACAGACACCACGCAGGCGGGTAAGGGAGAGCACGCACTCAGGCGCCCTGCTTGGCCAGGGCGATGGCAGCTTAGATCCAACGGAAATGTTTTGGGACGTGACCAATGTAATTTAAACGGGGCGGCGCGTGCACAAGCAGCGCTGTCGCGAGTGCGTCCAAGCCTGGGACACGCGCACGGGAGGGGACCTAGGCGTGCGACACCAAGGGTCGCTCGTCAACGGTTCTCTGACACCGGTCTTGGTCACTAACCGGTGATGCAGTAATTTGCTGTTTTTGTTGCTCGTGCCTGAGTAATTTGAAATTAAGTTACGACAAAATGTAACTTTCACAGTGTCAGATGCGTAATTCTGGATTGATTCCATCTGTATCATCATTGTTGTGTCGCACCATGAAGAGTAAAACACCGATCCAGCTGAGAAGGCAGGGAAGAGGCAACAATCAGTACTTCTTTTCATTTGGTTAAAATGTTGCATTAGCCGTCGTTCGTGTAATTTTAGGCACTTGTTTCTATTGCTACGGTTTCAACCACCTATTCTGTTTCGTCCCTTGCATGATTTCTCCAATTCTTCCTACTGTTTACTTGGACGATGTTGAACGTTTTCTTGAATCAGTCATGCATGAATATCATTTAACCCATCCAGCCGATCCTTCCAATAAGCCCAGTCTCACCTCCGGATTTCAGACGGTTGGCAGGAGTATTAATGCTTGGAATGGTACAATGATATTAATCGATAATAACATTACAGTTAAGTCAGTATCTGGTTTATTTATCGGGATCTTCAGATTTTTAAGGCTCGTTAGCAATGCCGTGATTCTACCCGCTTTTCTCTGGTGGCTTTCATGACATTGGCAAATACTGTACGGGTAAAAAATGCCAACTTTGATTAGCTATATTTTATAAGAGAGACTGCTGGGCAAATTGGTTATTGGATGAAATGATAGAAGCTCATTGGACAGTGTTGAAAACAACATGATCACAAGTTATTTATATAGCCTAGGGAAGAGAGACCGACTTAGAGTTATAGAGACGTACAGCACAGAAACAGACCCTTTGGCCCAACTTGACCATGCTGACCAGATATCCTAGATAAATCTAGTTCCATTTGCCAGCATTTAGCCCATATCCCTCTAAACCCTTCGCTGTCCATTGCATCTCCAATTTTGGTGTCATGTGCAAACTTATTAAATATATCTTCTATGTTCACATCCAAATCATTTATATAAATGATGATACTTGTTTAGAAAAAGCCATAGATGACAAAAGAGAAAAACTATAACTAAAAGGTTAAGTGCACAAATGCAAAAGAAAAAGAACTGATTTGATTGACTAAGATAAATGTAAAGAACAGCAGAAGGTAACAAAGCAGCCAGTAAGAACTACAAAAGAGAAATGTTAAAAATGATGTGCATGAAATGCCACTAAAACTGCAAATATTGTTAGAATTATGTTACAAAAAAGACTGTTAAGAGCATTGTGGACGAGCTGAAAATATACGATGGATGATTTTAAAAGGAAATTGGACAATGGGATTGACTGCATTAGTGGCGTGCACCTGTAATCCAGCGATTTCGGAGGATGAGATGATTGAATTCTTGAGACCATGTTCTGTCTGGGGCATTCTCTTGTGGTGCAGTGGTAGTGTCCCTACCCTTGTACCAGGAGGCCAAGGTTCAAGTCCCACCTCCTCCAGAGGTGTGTAATAATATCTCTGAACAGGTTGATTAGAAAAAAATAGTTGCTCAGTAAAGAGCTGGCATTGATACAGTGAGTTAAATGGCTTGCTTCTGTGCCATTATGACTCTTTTTAAATTAAAACAAAGAAAGGGGGGAGCATGTTGCATACTTAATGGACGTTGTTATTTATAGTCAAGGAAGAGAGGGATGACATCCCAGTAATTCTAAAAAAAACCTAATATTAAATCAGAGAATCACCAAATTAATGTAATAAAATCAGAGTGATATCCCCAGCGCCAGGTGATTTCCACCTCAGGATTTTAGAGGAATTTGTTGCGAACATTGCAGGTGCCCAAACTGTGAACATCTAAACTTCTCTTGATTCAGGGACGATTACTTGGATTGGAAAATTGCAGTGTCACTCCTATGTAAGTTGAGCAAGAGGGAGAAAACCATGAAATTACAGACAAGACCCTTGGCTGATAGGGATTAGATGAATAATGAAGCTTGATAAGGATAGAGTGAATTTTTAGCAGGGAGTGACACCTCATATTGCATTTTGGGCCGGGTGGAAATTTTCTGAAGAGGTGATTGATATTTGGCTTTAAACAAGGATGTATGAAATTGTGATGCTATCTGACCACTTCTGTCATTGGATATTATTACAAGTGTGGTGTACAATTAGCACTCATAAACTAAGTGAAGTTAGTAATAATCACTTGAAGAGGCCCATGTGGTTGAAACTGCAGGTAGAATCAGAACATCTTTTGCAATGATAAGTGGCTGTTTGGAAAATTATACCCACTGGCTCGAAAGAGCTATCAACTTAATCCCACTTCATTTCTATTATGGAGTCGGAGTCAGAGTCATAGTCATGCAGCACTCAACAGGCCCTTTGGCCCAACACTTCTGTGCTGACCAGGTTACCTAAACTGAGCTAGTCCCATTTGCCTGCGTCTGGCCCATGTCATTCTAAACGTTAAATCAGAGATAGTAGCAACTGCCGATGCTGGAGAATCCGAGACAACAAGGTGCAGAGCTGGATGAACACAGCAGGCCAAGCA